>NW_004797536.1:770849-772591 GCF_000002075.1 Aplysia californica | reverse complement strand
ATGTGTGTGTGTGTATGTGTGTGTGTGTGTGAGTGCGTGTTGGGAAAAGGGGTGGATGGATGGACGGAAGGATGGATGGATATACGTATGTACGTACGTATATACCGAAGGACGGACTAACGAACATACACACGGACGAACAGATGGATAGATGGATGGATGGATGGATGGATGGATGGATGGATGGATGGATGGATGGATAGATGGATGGATGGATGGATGGATGGATGGATGGATGGTGGTGGTGATTTCCCATTTTCTTTCTCTACTTTCCCAGGTGGTGAGGTGGGGAAAAGGTCACATCCAGCCACTTCTCAGCTTGCAAGAGAGAGTGCTCCGGGTGTTAGCTACCAAGGTAATCACTGACTACCTGTACTGTACCTAGAATGTAATCACTGACTACCTGAAGTGTACCAAGAATGTGGGTGGCATTGGTAAGCCAGGAGAAAAGAGCGATCGAATTGGGGATGTCGTCACTAGATGTTGAAAATGAGAAAAATTATTATTATAACGACATTGTTCAAAATATGACTATTTTTAGTTACTGTACCATAAATTAGATATAGAATCTAATGGAGTCCGCATAAACCCACCATTGTTCAATCGGAAACAGTTGTAAACCAAAGCAAATAAAGTCCCCGTTTTTTCCTTTTACATGTATTATTATATGTATTTGGATGTCTCAACGAAACAACCCCCACCACCTCTCACCCCACCTCTCTTTTCATGTTATGCATGTATCTACTGTTCCTCCACTTCCGCTCCCTACCCCTCTCGGCCTCTCTCTCGCTGCCTCCTCCCTGCTCCTCCTCCCACCCCCCGCATCCCTTCTTTCCCCTCCTCCCTGCCTTTCCTCTCCCTCCTCTCCCTGTTCCTCCCTGCCCCCCCCTCCCCACCTGTCCGTCTACTGTACAGGGTGTGAGCGACGTGTTGATTGGAGCTCCTTACGTCATCACTCAGGATATCATAGACCGCTGTAAGGTCAGTAACCTATACACATGTCTGTTAGGGGAACGTATGACATCTTTTATGAAGATTATAATGGAGTTAGAGATAATGAAAAGATACAATGATTATTGTCCACTGATGATTAAAAGATCTGTTGTTAATTTATGATGAAAAGATTCATTGTCCATAGATGGTGAAAATATCTACTGTTTTTCTTAATCCCCACATTTAAAAAGTAAAAAAAGGAAATGTTAACTTGAATGTTTACTATGCTTTATCCAGGCAAGCAGGGGTCAGAAAGCTGATTTTTACTATAGAGACGTATTGATTGTTAACAGATAATTCAAACCGTGAACAGATACATCCAAAACATTGTTAACCGGTAGATGTAAAAGATATTAACAGATAGATCTCCACACTGTTAACCGTTTGTCGTGTGTCATTAGTTAGATTGTTGCAACCGATGATAACAGGCATATCCTAGAGAGTCACTGTTAGCAGATTGCCCTAACCGTTTGTCGTGGATTGAATCTGTCTCAGATAAAGCTGGTGTGTCACGGAGGGACGCCGGTGAAAGCAACGGACGATGGACGGGATCCCTATGAGGTACGTCATATGACTGATGACTGATGACTGGTGACTGACTGGTGACTTGGTGATTTTTTTACTGTAGACTGATGACTGATGACTCATGACAGATGGCTTCTTCTTCTTCTAGTTCATCTTTAAAAGGACATCCCAGTCTCTTACCTGTGCGAAAGCTGTTGTTCGCCACAAATCCTAAATCACCCCCC
>NW_004797536.1:769274-770275 GCF_000002075.1 Aplysia californica | reverse complement strand
CACACACATACACAAACTGCAACCACCACAACGTTTAATATAGCCAATGACAGAACGCAAGAAAAAAAATGTAAACTGATCCTTGTCACAGGTCTAAAGCATGTATAAACTGGTAGACCTTCAACTATACTACAGACTTCAACATAAGTTAAGGACCGCTTCTTGGGTCGACTTGCACGTGGGCGTTCTTGGACTGATCCAGTGGCTTGATGGCGCTACTTCAAGCGGAAAATGACAGAGTGTGACACTGCAGGCCTTCTAGCAACTTCTCGGGCTCCAACTCCATTTTGCAGCCATGCCATAGCTCTGGCACGATCAAAGTCTCTCAGTTTTCGTCTGAGTGGCATATTGATACGATACTGGATTTTGCGCAAACGGTGTCTTATATTGCCACAAAAGTGAGCGCAGTTCGAGACCGTACATCCGTTTATGACGATTACCAGAAATTTTAACTTAGGAATGTCCGCAGTGTTGCACATAATAAAGGTCAGGGCTGTCTGTCAAGGTGGTCTTTGACTTTTGTTGAAGTCTGTACTTGTCAGAACGCTCCGGTAGTAAACCTAAAACTAAACCAGCATCGGAAATATTGCTCTGCAGGTTCCTAAAAGGCTTGGGAAATTCCAGGAAATCATCAGTGGAAATTCCACACGCACCAAAGACATCATCAGCCGTGTTGTGGAGAGAAGGTAAGTCCAGCTGGTCTCGTTCATTCTACAGAGGTAGACTAGATGGGTAGATGGGTGGTCTGGTTAACTCTACAGTTGTGGACTAGATAGGTAGATGGCTGGAATACGGATTATGTATCTAGCTTAACACTATTACTAGTATTACTGTTCATCTATATTATTCTGCTGTGAGCCTGTTTGTTATATTATTATGTTTATGTGTACAGATTTATGTGGGGGGGAAACGATGTGTGAGAATGTGTGTGTGTATGTGTGTATGTACTTGTGTGTGCGTGTGTGTGTGTGTGTGTGTGTGAGAGTGAGAGAGAGGGTGTG
>NW_004797536.1:763516-766977 GCF_000002075.1 Aplysia californica | reverse complement strand
GGGATGTGGCTGAAAGACAGCAATAAGAAGGAGCCATGGAGTAGCAATAGAAAGGCTGCTGAAAGAGTCAGGAGCCCAGAGAAGGGGGCTAAGGAGACGGGGCAGAAAGTGGAGACGAAAGCAGACGACAGAATATTGCTAGAAAGCAGGAAAGGAGGTGAAAGACAATTTTAGAGAAGAAAAAGAACCCGAGACCTTTGAATAAGAGGCAAACACCGTAACCTCTAGGCCATGAGGGCGCCCTGAGAATGTTGGACGATCAGTAAATCAGCGAAAGTGAAGTAGAAGCAGCAGAGATGTTGTTTTCTTAGGAGACTGCTAGGAAGATTTTGGAAAGAAAGAACATAATATAGTGAGGTAAGAATTGAAAAAGCCCACGTGCACCGCTCGCGGATAAAAACAAGTCAGGAAAAGACAAAAGTAAATTCTGGGACCCTTGAAAAGACATAAAGGCCTCGAACATGATATCTCTCACTGGCAAAATTGAAGGCAAACGAGGTTAGAACAAGAGCAACTTACTTGGAGAGCTTAAACAGATGGGTGACAGGGAAAACTCAGGATAATGCAACTTTTTTTTTCGAGCATCCCAGTAAAGGAATGAATGGAGAACCATGATCGCTAATGTGTGTAGCAGATCATGGTCTTGATAATGATGAATTTCTTCATAGTGACAATTATCCACGTTATATCAAGCCAACCGTCTAACCCCCGTATAGAGCCAGCCACTCAGCCCCAAACTGAACCAGCCTCAGGTGTTTTTTATGTCCCCATCAACTCAATTTAGATCATTTAGAAGGCGGGCTTCGTCCCTACCCGTAAGGGACAACATGGACTGAGAGGGATACAACATGCCAGTAGGAAAAACGAGACTATTGGGTAAAAATCCCCCTTTGTGCTGTTGAGGCTAGAGAGGTGAACAGAGCAAGCCTGAATCCCCGTTTGGACTATTCTGTTGATATCCTCCCCTTGGCGTTCATATGACCATATGCAGTTGCGAGCGCCGTAAAACCTTACTAAAACTAAACTAAAAAATCCCCTCCCCCTCTTAGGAACCGAACTCGGGTTTCTTGCATTCGACAGCAAAGCGCCTTACCATTACACCACAGACCAGTGTAAGGGGTGAGAACTGATGTCATAAGGCTCAAAGAAAACTGGTTTAGTCAGTATGGAGCATCTTTTTACAATTTCAGCCATCACAGCTTGCAGTTTTATCATTTCTTTTTTCAGTACCGTATAGTTTCGTCACTCTGTCTATAGTATGCTGTTTAAAACTGTGAGCAACCACTACAACCACGACATTCTAGTGTCCCCACTGCAACAGACATTGCACATCCAGGATCGGATTGCACAGCCACATTGTCATGGCGTCCACTTGAGCTCCAGGATTCATCGTCATCTTCGGCAACGAAGGACTACCTACTCGCGTGTGTACGCTGAATGTTTTATTTTTGATGATGCCATTAAAGTGACAATTTTTATTTGGAGTCCTTTTTTATTTGGAGCCAATTTCTTGTTAATTGGAGCTTAAGAAAAATATTAATCTTAGTTGAATTGTTGTCAAGCACTGTAGTTCACACATCTGATTTGTTGTAGGTTTTGACCTCTGATTATATCTTTGTCTTCCTTAAGTTTTATTTGACGCCTCTTGAGAGAAAATGTTACTGAATGTTAAGAGATTTGACTTTAAGAAGTAATATAGGCCTAAATACATTTCATGGAAAAAGAATATTTTTGTGTATTTGTGTCATATCATGCTTAATACTAAATGTTCTACAAGAGCCGTTTACGTTGATTGTTTTGCTCGACAGAATAAACGGCAATCCCTCGCAAAACTATGAGGCAATATTTCTTTCAGTCACTGAATGAAAAAAGACATAAATTACATAAAGCAATTAATTAATTATTATCGATCCCAAAGCGCCTTGGAATGAACCTCTCCCCCCCCACCTCCAAGCCCCTCCCCCGACGGACTAAATTATTCCGAATCTTTCGAAATTTACTGAGAAGAATACAGAATATGGAGCATTGGGGCAGCCTGCCTCGAGCTAACGGTGCTCACTGTCATCCAGTGCTTGTTTTAGCTTTACTGAGTGTTTCACGTCACTTGCAACACTATCAGGTCACATAAGCGCCGAAGTTTTGAGGTGTTATCAGAGAGTGACATAGGGGCAAAAAAGGAGGAGAGATAAGAACGACAGATGTTTGAAAGGAAAGAAGGAGCAAACAACATCAGAGCACACGTCAACCACCTACATCACTCATTGTCTATAGTCCAGGACCCCTTTGATGCAGTGAGAAACTGACGGTAGAATGCATAATGGCAAGAACGCAGGTAGAATATCTGTTTTAAGGCTACACGTTGCTGTTGCTGGATTGGTAACCCGGGCGATACATGTTCCAGGCGAGAGCTTCAAGAAACTCACCACTGAATAAACTTAATTCTAAGTGAGTTGTACACACAGAAAGAAAGAAAAACAGAATAGGTTTTAACTATAACAGGAAAGCAAGTGAAGATATAACAGAAACGCACACAAACTAAATGCACGAGTGATTTTCACTTAGTGCTTTATAATTTTCAGCTCTGTAGATTTTATTGAAAGTTACAAAATTATATCTGCCATTCAATACTGTACGCCTGGAAAGAATCATATTCAAAATGACTGGAAACTGCCTGTAACAACATGTTATCTGGCATCATGTTACAGAAGGAATTTAGAACATTTGTGCATTTGACCTGACCATGTTGTGAAACTCAAATTTTTAAATATATATTTCTCAAAAACTCCGTACTTGGCCGATAGAACTTTGTAATTCTAAGGTAACGAGATGTCAGAAACTGATGCCCAGATAATAATAGATAGCATTTGTGTAAAGCAAACCCCCGTTCAACAACTAGCTCTATGCGCTTTACAATCTATTATAAACCTATTTGTGGTGGCCAAATTTGCTATTCAAAAGGCTTTTTAATGGCTGCATTGGTCGACATACGGTTTTCGCCAAAAGATTCTTAAAAATATTCTCCAGAACATGGTGCCTTTCGTATTTTCAGTTTTGAAATAGTTAAGCTGCAAAAAGCTAAATTTCTTTATTTCGCATTTCCTTTTTGTAGGCTGACGCTTCTGTCTTTGTAAATTTAGAAAATCAGCCAGATTTGTTTATTTCAAGTCATACTTCCGTTCGATACTATCGCGCATTGTCGTGCAATACTGAGCACTATTTTCAGTTTGCGACCCGTATAGATCTAGCCTTATGATAGTAGACCCATGAATCAAGTTGCATGATAGGCCTAGTGTATCTCCGCCACTGACCTAAAACTATAAGGCGAGTTGTCAAGAGTCGCTCTTCGGCCATTCGCCCACCAGGCTACTACAAGATTTAGATCATCAACTTTCCGAACTACGCACTCTTGGGTGGGTGGGCAGCAAAATCTAGATCTAGATCTAGATACGTTTATTCATTAA
>NW_004797536.1:762144-763416 GCF_000002075.1 Aplysia californica | reverse complement strand
GGGGGGGAGGGGGGGGCATTTCTCGTTCATGCACAGTAGAATTGTAAATGGGCTTATTCATCAATGTCACGCTCATAATTGTGCCTGATCTACAACAGGGAACTACTGCCTTTTCTTTCCTAATCCTTACTATTGTCATTTTCCTCTACTTCTTTTGTATGTTTGTCACACTCTTGTGACCCACTATTTCCGGGGTGTCTTGACAGTCGAAGCAGACTTTGTGCTGCTGTGTCGCCAGAACACATTCGCTTCTTAAGTTGGACAAAGAAATTTACCCATATAGCACGTAATGTCATTATTTGTCTGGTAATTCTGTAACTGATATGATGTCGACAAGGGACAACGAGCTAGACTAACTACGACACTATAACCATCGTTGCGATATAATGAAATGACTGGACAACAAACAACATGAGTTCGATAGATGAACATCTTTCTGCTTAAAATCATTAAATAATTTTCCGCGTTTTTGTTGGTTGATTTTCAGTTTTGTTTTCTTCCTTCTCATCCTCCTACTCAACCCCAACCCTTTTCCTCATTTTAGCTGAGAGGCTATACGGTATTGTGAAATAAAATGCGTAGGCCTAACGATTAGTTAATCCGACGCGAAGCAAGGGCTGGGGATGAAGGGAAATAACCGGGGGAAAAGCTCGACCACAACAAGTGCTAAAACAAGAACGCCCATACCTCCAGCTCAACATGGTCGATGGTGGGTTTTTGTTTGTTAACTACAAGATTTAGATCATCTACTTTCCGAACTGCGCACTCTTGGGTGGGTGGGCAACAAAATCTAGATCTAGATCTAGATACGTTTATTCATTAAATAAATAAATGATACTAACACTAGATCGACACACCGCCCGAGATGATCAGTAGCCTTGCATTGCAACCATTGTAAACTACCGCTCGCTCAGCGAGCCAATCACAATGCAACATTTTTGGGGTCCACCTAGACACCATGACTACGTAGACCCCAATTGGGGACTACCTAGACACCAAGGAGACCTCAAGACTACGTAGACTCCAATTGGGGACTACCTAGACACCAAGGAGACACCAAGACTACGTAGACCCTAATTGGGGACTACCCAGACACCAACGAGACACCAAGACTACGTAGACCCCAATTGGGGACTACCTAGACACCAAGGAGGCACCAAGACTACGTAGACCCCAATTGGGGACTACCTAGACACCAAGGAGACACCAAGACTACGTAGACCTTAATTGGGGACTACCTAGACACCAAGGAGACACCAAGACTACGTAGAC
>NW_004797536.1:757160-757997 GCF_000002075.1 Aplysia californica | reverse complement strand
TAGGGTTAGGGTTAGGGTTAGGGTTAGGGTTAGGGTTAGGGTTAGGGTTAGGGTTAGGGGGATTATTCAGACTGGTACTGATATCTCTTAGACTTCACAGGGCAGTGGAACATTTGTTTTCGCTTGTACTCGTATTTCATTTAATTTTTCATGAGTTTATAAATTACCAATTTTGTTTATTTTATGGGTTTTGTTCCCCTGTGGACGCCCTGCCAAATCCATTGAGCTTAATTCCATTAGTCTGTACTTTGCAATAGAAGCGTCGGCAATATTTGATAGAATTCAATCTTTTGGAATAATGTGAAATAATTTGGTTATTTTTTTCACTTACTGTTTCTATTTCTGCATATCAAGATGTTTGATGTATTTTTTGTCCACTAACGGTAAGTAATTAGTTTTTTCTCAGGTAATCCACCTTGTTCGAGTGGCAGAGATAAAAAAAATAAAAAAAATGTTTTTAAGGGTGTGAAGAGGAGGCCAGTGTTTTGGAAACCCAAAGGTCTCAACGAGATGAGCTCACTGTTGCTTACGCTGTGCGATCGAGAGTGTTGACAGCTGAGAGGGGACAACGACGTGACCAAAGCACTTACTTCAAAACAAATAAAAATTGCCTTTAATAAATCCTTGTGTCTAGTAACCTAGGATTTATGAAACACAGGAAGAGTCTTTTAGTCTTAGACCTGTTACATATCTTCATTTTCAGGCCTGGCCGTCAAGTGGACAACAGAGACTCTATTATTCCTCTTTCACTACTTGTTAGTTTTTATTTCATTTTTACGGCCCTGCTGTTATTTTTTAATAAACACACACACACACACACACACACACACACACACA
>NW_004797536.1:754885-756549 GCF_000002075.1 Aplysia californica | reverse complement strand
CTCTCTCTCTCTCTCTCTCTCTCTCTCTCTCTCTCAAGCTGTTTCTTCAGTCTCAACGTTGATCATGTACCAGAATCAATTCCAGGAATTGTTTTAGATATGTGTAGTATTATTTACACATTTAAAACTGAAAACGACAGTTTTGGATTTGATTCTTTCTTTTACTGATAGCTAAAGTAGTTTGTTTTTTTTTATCTTCAGATTTGGTGTTACGTGCGCTGACTTCATGTTTCATTATCAGTTGAATTGCTGCTTGAATTTGGATGACTTGTAACTTGACCAGTTTTTCGGCCGTCAGAACAGATTAAATAGCATTACAGTAATCCAATTTCGAAAACATTAATATTGTTACTATTGTCTTGGCTGCTGCTATAGTTACGTAATTTCGTACAATGCCAATTCTTCGTTTTGACTCAGTTTCGCTGTCTGGGTTGACTCGGCCAGAACGGTTTTTTCTTTTTTGTTTGTTTGTTTGTTTGTTTGTTTGCCGGAACGCCTTTTATATCCATTTAGTAACACGTTTTCTGCTGGGATTTTTACTAGACAAAGTTAATCAAAGGCACATCAATTGCAAATTTTCAGTTTTCAGAGAATCTGAGGTTTTGGAAGCCAATGAACTTTGACAGCAATTTTCTCGCTAGTGTTACTTCTGACGGTGGATAACCCCACCTTCTTTAATCGGAAATAACTTGCCTCATGTTCAAGATTGATGGGTATACTTTTTGTATAATAAAACAAGTTAAGTCAGCAAATTAAAGATGATAGGAATGGTTTCACATGCCCAAAATTGACGAGCGCCTGATTCCACCACATGGTGACACAATTCTTCTCTTGCAATCATAACAATGTAGTTCTAAAAACACCTTTCAGTATGCTGATGATAGAACAATGTACTGATTCTTTGAATATATTGATTACAGCTCTGAATGATCTTACGATTTTGATAGAGCAGATAGAACATTATTTAGTTCCTGGCCACATGGTCCTAATAACTAAAAATGTCGAAAAAATGTACTTTGTGATTCTAAGGTAGCGATCTGTTTCTTGGTATCAGTATCTGACATCAGTATCAATGTGTTAGTATCTGACATCAGTATCAATGTGTTAGTATCCGACATCTGTAGCTAGGTATTTATCTCAGTTCGCTTTCTCCTCTGCTGCCTGTTTCTTCTTGTTCCGTCTCTCATAATCCTCTCTGAAACACAGACATAGACAAGTAGAAGATCGGGGCTTGGTGGCCAGTGTGTTAGGCATTGATTAAGAGAAAGTATGGTTAGCAATGAGATAACGCTTATCTTGACTCTCTTCTGTTCTCTGTTCATGTAAGAAGACTAAGGCTATCTTAACGCGAAGGCCTGTTATGTTTACCATTACACATAAAGTTAGTAATAGCACTCTCCTAGAATTGCGCTATCAATGTTTAAAATTCAATACATAGTCTGCATTTTGTGTCTCAGTATTTCTTGTAATAACTAGTCCTTTTAGTCGAGTCCTATCACAATGTTTGCTCTACTATCTATTTAATAATTTTTCTGTCATTAGGACAACTGATTTCTTCCTACGCTGCCACTCCTTCTTGATATTTATAAAGAAAAAAGAAAACATTCTTTTGTTCATGTACTCTGCCGAAACAAAAAGGACGAAAGTTGAGAGAGAGAGAGAGA
>NW_004797536.1:752208-753508 GCF_000002075.1 Aplysia californica | reverse complement strand
TACCACTAGCGCACCTGTTACATTAAACACCTGGAGTCAGAAATGATTACAACTGTCTTGTCAATCAAAACTTCATTGTCAGCGTGCAAGGTGTGACCCAGACTGTAATATTCACAGCTTGCACATTCTCAATGAAGCTTTGCGGACAGATGGACATGAATATTAAAATCAAGACTGCTCGGAAAAACCGTGTGTAGGAAACGCTTTTAGTATAATCACCGTAACAGGTGACGACAGTAAAGAATTAGCGTGGAAAATCGCAGCTGCAAATTAGTTGTTTAAGACGTTGATGGCCAAAGAATTAAACGTTTTCAAACGGATGTGATTGCTGACTGCATTACAGACTCCGCTGTGAGGGGGATCTCGTGGCCTGGAGGTTAAGGTGTTCGCCTTTCGTTCAAAGGTCCCAGTTTCGAATCCGGGTAGCGACGCAAAAATTTTCTTCTTTAACATTTTTTCCTTTCACCTCCTCCTTTCCTGCTCTCTAGCAATGTTCTGTCGTCTGCTTTTATCTCCACTTTCTGTCCGACTCCCTCACCTCCTTTGCTTCCTCCTCTGGGCTCCTGCAGCCTTTCTACTGTTTCTCCTTGACTCCTTCTTACTGCTGTCTTTCAGCCACACCCCAAATCTTTTGGTAGGAAAGATCTACACCTAGCCTTCTTGGACAAGGGCGAAAAATCTCGGAGGTCCCGTGTGCAAGTTGCGCATGTTAAAGATCTCTCGGTGGTCTAAAATCGATAAGAGTAGGCTTTGGACGCCACCCAGGCAAAATTTAAAACTTTCTACCAACTGAAAATATTTAAAGTGTCCCGCGCTTATGACCTTGTACAGTTTGCAAGCGCCGTAAAACACTTACAAGAACAAAGCAAACAAGACGCTGCTTTGGCGAGATTATGATATAACATGTATTTCAAAGTTCTGGTTAGCTTTTTAAGGACGTAGTGAACACATATTAATATATTATGTCCGATCAGCAGCAGATTAAAGGCAATGTTGCGACAAGTTTCGAACGATCATACACAAATCAGAAACACAAACCCTCAACATTTCATAGTAAGCATGTTGTTGCCTGCATTTATAAATTTTCAGGTAAAGGAAATAGAAGTGAAAAATCTGTATGATTATCAAAGTTTAAAAAAAAATTGAACATAAAAATTTTTTTAAAAATTAAAAAAAATACCCCCCTACAACCCCCCTCCAAAAAAACAAACAAACAAACCAGACGCCCTCATTGAATTAAAGAAACAGTAAGACCAAACCGCCGAGAGTTTTCAGTTCTTTTAGAACATCAAGGTTGGAG
>NW_004797536.1:744708-749708 GCF_000002075.1 Aplysia californica | reverse complement strand
CATTGTTTTTTATGAGTATCGGTCTTGCGATTGGTATTGAACGCTGTAGTAATCGACTACCGGTACGCGCAGATTGAGAAGGGGAGTATCCTACATCTCGTCAGTCATTGAGGCGTCTAGTCAAGAGAGAGAAGGCACGTAGCACCACCACCCCTACTGCCACCACCACAATCACTGCTACTACCACCACTACCACCACTTCCACCACTACCACCACTACCACCACTACCACCACCAATATCATGACTACCACTACCGGTACCACCACTACCACTACCACCACCAGTACCCCCACCACTACCACCACTAATACCACCACCACTACCACCACTACCACCACCCCACCACCACTACTACTACCACCACCACCACTACCACCACCACCATCACCCCGACCGCCGCCACCACCACCACCACCACTACCACTTCCACCGCTACCCCTACTACCACCACACCACTCCACCACCACCACCACCACTTCTACCACCCCCACCACCGCCACCACCGCCACCAGTAACCCTGGCACCTGAACAAGGCTCGAGTTAGTTGAGAGAGTGTGTGAGACTGAGTGTGTGAGACTGAGCGTGTGTGTGAGAGTGTATGAGAGTGTGTGTGAGACTGAGAGAGTGTGTGAGAGTGTGTGAGAGTGTGTGAGAGTGTGTGAGACTGAGAGTGTGTGTGAGAGTGTGTGTGAGACTGAGAGAGTGTGTGAGAGTGTGTGAGAGTGTGTGAGAGTGTGTGAGACTGAGAGTGTGTGTGAGAGTGTGTGTGAGACTGAGAGAGTGTGTGAGAGTGTGTGAGAGTGTGTGAGACTGAGTGTGTGAAAGTGTGTGAGAGTGAGAGTGTGTGAGAGTGAGAGTGTGTGTGAGAGTGTGTGAGAGTGTGTGAGAGTGTGTGAGACTGAGACAGTGTGAGACTGAGTGTGTGAGAGTGTGTGAGACTGAGTGTGTGAGACTGAGAGTGTGAGATTGTGTGAGACTGAGAGTGTGTGAGACTGAGAGTGTGTATGAGAGTTTGTGTGAGACTGAGAGTGTGTGTGAGAGTGTGTGAATGAGACTGAGAGAGTGTGTGAGAGTGTGTGAGAGAGTGAGTGAGTGACGTGCGCCTCTCTGTTTGTTCCGAGAACCGTGCGGCCCCCGCCGTCGCCGAGATGAGCTCCAGTATCTCGCACTGGCATCGCCGGGTGAGCAGCGAGAGAGAGAGCGTGAGTGAGTGTCATCATCATCACCACCAACACCACCACCATCATCCCTTCGCCTCTACCACCACCACCACTGACACCACCACAGCAACTACAGTAACAGACGTGAGGGGACTACATACGCCGTCCGACCACAGCACCGACCCACCCACCCATCACCATCCGCCCGACTGAACGGCCGACCGACCGACCAACCGACCGACCCACAGGATTTATTATTCGCCATTTACTCACGCGCGGAACTTTTTCTGCTCACGTTTTGTTTTGGGAAATTCCCACAGTTTTTTTAAGGAGGTTTTTTTTTCGTATCTCGCACCTGCTTCACTTTCACTGGGTGGTTCTTTTTTGTTTCGTGTCTGTTTTTTTCCTCACTTATTTCGTGGTTTGTTTTTTCTTCTCCCCCACCTGTTTCGTTACAGTTTTTATTTATTTTTTTCGTTTTTTTTTCTTCTTTCATTTCATTTTGTGAGGCCATGTTTTTGTAAAAGTTGTGAGTGGCGACTCCGGGGAGATAACAGTGTCTGACAGCGCGGAGCCATGATCCCCGGGCCAGACGGAGGGGAGTTAACTCTCTCTGGACCTGCCGGCACCCCATGGACGACGATGTCTTCTGGCGGACAGGTTAGTCATTGTTGTGTGTGCCCACAGGTTAGTCATTGTTGTGTTTGCCCACGGGATGTGCGAAAACATTTCTAGGTACGTTCCAGTTGAGCAAAGCTCGCGTGGCGTCACCAAGATCTACCTCGCCAAGATTTTTTATTTATGTTTTTTTAAAGATGAGTTAAGTTACGCAACACTTTGATTTTTTTCCTCCCCTTTTCAAATAATAATATGTGGTACTTAGAAACATTCCGAATGAAGATCTAAGAGAACAAATTATCATTTCAAAAGTTAAAAACAAAACAAACAACAAACAATATATTAAAAATTAAAAGTGTATCAACAATAAGCTCGCTTCTCTTTTGACATTTAATTAGCTTTTTTTTTTAAAGATTTGAATTCCATTAACTTGAAATTGGTCCTTTTTAAAATCATGTTTTTTTTCAAAGGAGAAAAAAGATGAAATTCAGGTATTGAGTCCACTTCTCTCGCTACATCTGCGAGGGGCATGGGTGCCTTATTGTACCGACGTCTGTGGTACGTGTTAAACTCAGGATGCTTCTTGTTGGCCGCGATTTGATTCCCTGGTTAAGAAAGTACATGTCATAATATTTTATCGAATATATCCGTCTTTTTGTTAGGACTTCGTATTTCGCTCTGACTGGATTGGCCCTGTCGTGCAGGGTGAAAGTATAGTTGGCCTCCTAAAGTATCTTTATATTTTTATACAAGTAATTTACTCCCCCCCCCCCAACCTCCTCATCCAAGGAGTTATGACCATTTAGGATGAAGGCTTCAATCCTGCTTATAAGGGTCAGCCCGGGCAGAGACGGATATAAGGTCCCAATAAAAAGATCGAGACGCTCTATAAAAATTCTCCTTACGCGGGAATCGAACTCGAGTCTCCTACGTGTGACAAGGGATAAACCGCAACGTAACCACTGACGCTTGTCAGCATTATCTCAATAGTGTTTTGGGGGTGTTCAACATAAACCATTACATTTATGTATTGTTTTAAGATACCATAGTTGAAATTGTGGTCTTTAAATAAGATTGTTGGTTCCATTGCAAACTTCTCACCGCAGGATATTATGTTCTTTGGAAAGGTATTGTTCTGCACTGTTCTCAGTTTTCACAGCCTCAAATTTGTACACTTTTGGATTTGACTTTTGGATTTAGGGGGATCATTTTCAAATGTTATGATAGCGTCTTGCCATTGAACAGGCTGCCATAGTCTACAGTTTCGCACATGGTGCATTAAGACAATACACAGATACTCCATCTCTTGTGAAGACGTCTGTTACTGTGAATCTAAACGTTCCTGAATAAAACTATCCCGTAACCTTGAACTTTACTACTCTGACGACCTTCCAAATGTAACAAAGTTGCTGTAAGCTTCTATTGACACGTACAGACAGATATCGGGTCACAAATCCGAGAGGACGATAATGTTATAACGCATTCCCTGTTCATCGAAGCATGTGTACATGTCAGGAGTCAGCTCTCAACAAAAACGAAGCAAAAACCCAAACGCAACAAAACAAAACAAAACAAAACAAAACAGAACAATCCCCACCCTAACACGCTCAAAATTGTAGTCGAAAGCTGCTAAACGTGTATTCACTATTATACACATCTATGACGTAGCCTTCTCGCTACGGCGTCATATCACTCAAGTGTACCGAGATAATAATGTTTCCTTGCGACCTGTAAAGGATTTGAGGTCAGAGGGCGCCAGTGGAATCGTTAGAGACGCCTAGTGATGTCAGCTTATCTGGGACCTAATCTGTTTAATAAAACTACGTGAAGGAGATTAATAGAAAAGCGAAAGAAAAGACATAACAGTTTGAAGAGGGGGTAAATGAGCTGTTGTGTACAAATCGTATAGTAGTGCCGTCTGCCTTATCTGGTCGCTGGAATAGCCAGGACGTCTCCCCACGGTGTCTCTTGGCTCCACGGACAAATTTAGATGGAGATAATGAATGAAGACCCTTTTTCAGCCAATCGCTGTGCTCTGTTTAGTGTTCAGGGTATGGGAAGTTAATAGGAAATCTTTACCTGTGAATGCTAAAAGAGGTCTCCGCGGCGTCTCCGCACCCAGGAATAGCAGACATTGTTTTTGTTTGAACAGTGAGACATCTTTGATTTGAGGAGGAGACAAAAGCCTGGCTTGAAGCTGAAATGTGTTTTGGAAACTGCCATAAAGCGTATGTTGTTTACGATACTATTCAAGACATCCGAAAGCGTCCCCATCCCTTCAGATAGGCCTGTGGAGTGCGTGTATTTAAGCCTTCGTCAAAAATTCTTCTCGATTCTTGCCGAGCCTACAGGCTGTCTTCAGGTTGAGAACACCTGAATAAGTCTTTAAGTTTTCTTCGAAATCTTGGGGATAAATGAATTACAGTCTGCAGGTAAGTTCATCAATTTAGCAGATTAGAAACATACTTTATTGCGTTATCCTCGGCAACTGGCTTCAATGTTGGATTGTTGTTTCTTGTTTCATTTGCTAGTGAAAAAAGTAAATATCTCTAAGGTTGATTTATCAATTTTCTTATAACTTTGATATCTTATTACACAATAACATGCCTAGCTGTAAACGAATTTTCAAAGATTTACTGTTTTACTCTTTAACGTACAACTGCTGTTAAGTCTTATCGACTTAGTTATAGGAATTATGCTAACCTACCAAAAATGATAGCAATACCATTTTAAGTCAAGTTTAAATAAACTAATGAATTATCACACTTAGGCCTACTTCAAATAAGCGCTAGCTAAATGAAATATTATCAAAACTGGACAAACTGGACAATAGCCCTCATCAATTATCTCGGCGAGGCTTTTGTCTTAGATTATGTGAATGGGTTAACGCATGCCTGTGTAAAAACGGACAACGAATGTTTATTTTTAAAAGACAGGAATAAACCTCTTAAGAAAACAGCCAATGAGTACAAACACGGCTACTTCATCTTCTTATTGGCTCCCATCGGTTCTCTGAGGCTGAAAGATTTGAGCCAAGTTTCTTTAACTTTCAAGTTTCCCTCTCAGCGAAGTAAGTGCGAGCTCATAATAATATTATTATTGGGAAATGATGGCTTAATTTTTATCGTGCAATGAAGAAGGAGGAGGTGAATTAGAAGAAGAAGAAGAAGAAGGAGGAGGGGAAGAAGAAGAAGAAGAAGAAGAAGAAGAAGAAGAAGAA
>NW_004797536.1:736744-743568 GCF_000002075.1 Aplysia californica | reverse complement strand
GACAGAGTCAGACAGGAATAAGCTAAAGGGGAAGAAGAAAAGAAAAAAGAAAGAGCGATGGGCGTCAGAATTAAATTAGGGGAAAAGGATCAGACAAGATATTTGGGAAAAACCCAGGAAAACTAAAAAGAAAACATTTCTCTGTATTCCATTTCCGCACTTACACAACGCGATCACTACACCCACTTGCATAACATTCCATGGTGCGTGAGTGATGAAATCTCATAATTTCATGAGTGGCCCTGGTCTGTAAACATGGAAATAACTGTTGGACTGTGCGCTGCTGCTGCTCCCTCGAGAGACCCCACAAGGTGCAGTAAGCGTGAGATATTATGCGTCGCTTCCGAGTGCATAATCATAATTTTGGTCTTAATATCAAGCAGATTCGTCGTTCAAGCCGCCCATCCTTTCTTCTCTCGTTCCCACACTTGAGTATCGCTTTCGGTTTCTGTGTTGCAAACCAGGTGTTGTGTTCTGCTCTTTCTCTCTCGTACTGCGGTGAGAAAAGGAAGATAAGCCTGTAAAATACCGGCGTTCTGGGAAGAAAAAGGGGTGTTCATTTTTGTACGATCAGACTTGAATTCCATAACGATCAAATAAGTAGGTTCTTTTTGTATTGAATAAAGCTATTTTCACAAACAAATCTACAAAAAAAAAAATCAAAAAAAATGATGGGCATTCTGTGAATGGGAAATCCTTTAGGCTAGACACACTTCTCCAATGCACGGGTGCTTTTGATTGCTCATATTTTTTTAATATTCCTTTACCACCACCACCACCACCACCACCACCCCAGAAGACACCCCACCCACTAACCATGATCTTTTTAGGGATATACTTCAATGTCAAAAGAGAATAAAGTAAGGAATATTTATAGGAGATTTTGCTGGAACTTACTTTTCTTCCCGTTTTCAGTTTACAGTTATGCTTTTTACGTTTTTCTGTTTTTTAAAGTCGTTTTGGCTAATTTGAGGAGAAACTCTCAAAGGTAATTGAGTTTTCGGGAGCATGTTTACCGTTGATTTGAGTCTAAAATGTCAGTCATAATCGTTTACATCTGGAGAGCTTTCTGTCCTAAACATGTTCCTGCTTCATCATCGTTTGTCTTACCACGATGGTTCATAAGAAATACTTTTGTACTTATTAACAATACCAGGACACCGTGATCCCCTCTCCTCCCCCCCCCCCTCCAACTTCACATCATCTCTCCCCCACAAGGTAAACAACATCGTCTTTCCAATATGTTCAGTAAATGAATTATTATATTTTCCTTAACTTGGATTACATGAATATATTTCGATCACTATTCTATGAGAAATATGAAAGATCCTAACCCTGGAACTAGACCCTGGCAGAATCCAAGAAATAAAAAAACTAATTCCGCTTGTAGAAAAAAAAGTGCGATGAACTAACTCCGTTTGCCAAAATGGTCAAAATTTTTCCTTGATCGGTATCACGACATGGTTGTTTTGTCCAGTATACTCGTATACATGAATAATAAAAGCTTACTATATTGCTGATACTTTTAAAAGTAAAAAGCGAGTAGTTTGCGGGTGCTCTGTAGCAGTTTGCACCTTCTTTCTTATCAAACATATTATATCGTCCTGATCTCTCCTCCTTCTTTTTGGGCTTGTTACTCTCCTGTAACACCTCTAATCTTTGACGTTTATCAGACCTTTTTGTGTTGCAAGAGCTGTAAAACTCTAGCTAAAAAAATAAATAATTTAAAATAAAAACTGAGCTGTACTTCAATAAATGTTGAGTGCGAACTAGTTTAACCAGTTAATTACAAATAAATGGGTACGTTCTCCCAAGATTCGGTTTAGTAAAAAGCGGGTGCTTGCCCAGGTGTGCCCGAATCCTCCGTCCTTCTGTCGTCGGGTGATAATTATCTCCAGATTCTCTGACAAAAAAGATTTCCGACAACTCGATAAAGGTTATCTTTTCCTGACGAAGAGGTTTGGGTACGGTTGTCTTTCAAACACTGATGGATGACCCATGACAAATGGCTATACCTTCGCTTAGAGCACGCAAGGTAAAATAAGAATTTGTCTTATTCTGTGGGACATGCTACCTCGGTGTTCTGGACCTGCAAGGTGGACTTAGAGGTGGAAAGAAGGATAGAAGGTTCTGTGCTAACAGAATTGCGAATTTATTTAATATTTGAAACAAGCTCTTCACCTTATCATTTAAATTCTGCTGTTTTAAATGTTATGTAAAGACAGTGTTGCAATATTGTTTGGGTTATGTAAGCATGTGAATGTGTGTGTGTGTGTGTGTGTGCGCGTGTGTGTGTGTATGTGTGTGTGTGTGTGAGTGTGTGTGTATGTGTGTGTGTATGTGTGTGTGTGTGTATGTGTGTGTGCACAGACAGTCATATAGACAGGAGTACGGATATACAGACAGCTGCCCCTCCAAACTCTTGTGCCGAAAAAAAAACCCAACAAGTTGTTATAGAAACCATCATTTAATTTATTCAAAAAGATGCTAATGGATGTTACTCAATCACGTACAAATTGGCATACACGATGAGACCAAGATTGATAATTCGAATCAATCTGTAATCATAATAAAAGTCCGCGAGACGACAAGTTCACAATAATTTTACGAAGAATCTTCTGTACTACCATCAAGGGCACAACTTGACACTGAGCCAGTCTTGCCCCACATCCTTTCTTACACAGGAGTTAAGTAGTATCTGGTTCTGTTCTCAGTACCGACACCATCTTCTCTCGAGCTCCCTTTTATGCTGATCTTTTGACCGAAAATCTGATCTAGCTGAGGACAGACGTCATAAATCACGAAACCGTTCATTAAAAAAAAAAAAATTCCTTTTCTTTTTAATGAAGGTGAATTTGCGCACACACCTACGCAGTTTTGATAATTTATGACGCAGACTTCGACCCTGCCTGTCAGGGCTGTAAGTGACACAACGTCCCAACAAAAAGACGAAAATACTCAGTAAAAATTCTTACCACATGGAAAGCGAGCTCGGGTCTTCTGCGTGCGACATTCAGTTACACAGGCACGTAAAGAAACCAAACGTACGACCAAAATATAAGCTATTGCTACTGTTATTACTACCATATTGCTACCTCAGAATTACAAAGTTCTATCTGCTTAATAAAGTACCTAGTTTTGAGAAATTTGACGCCATAGGTTTCGAGTTTCACATCAGGTCAAACTTTTTTTAAATTGCATTTCTTTGGATTACTTGATGACGACTCCGAATAATCTTATGAGTTTGATATAGCGTGATTTTATTGTAGAGCGTTTGAGTTCTGATCTCATGGTCTTAGTAACTCAAAACGGCTAAAAATGTCAGATAGAACTTTGTAATTCTGAGGTAGCGTTATATTGCCCGTTGAAATCTGGGAATCTTTGCGCTTTCTGTTTCTTCTAGTACACTGTAGAGGCAAGGGTAGGCGGGGATAAGGGGAGGGGTGGGGAGCGGGGGGGCTTATACCAGACTTTCCGATGTGGGTAATGAATCGGCGTGCTGGATTTCCTGGTAGACATAACAATAAATAGATGTGTAGCTGTTGAGACGCTCGGGGTGGCGCTTTCTTTATTATGCTTTCCCCATGTGACTGACATGACTCCATCTGCTCGACCCCTTCCCCCCCCTCTTTTCTCTCTCTCTCTATCTCTGTCTCTGTCTCTTTCTCTCTCTCTCTCTCACTCTCTCTCTATCACTCTCTCTCTCTCTCTCTCTCTCTCTCTCTCTCTCTCTCTCTCTCTCTCTCTCTCTATCACTCTCTCTCTCTCACTCTCTCTCTCTATCACTCTCTCTCTCTCTCTCTCTCTCTCTCTCTCTCTCTCTCTCTCTCTCTCTTTCTCTCTCTCTCTCACTCTCTCTCTATCACTCTCTCTCTCTCTCTCTCTCTCTATCACTCTCTCTCTCTCACTCTCTCTCTCTTTCTCACTCTCTCTCTCTATCACTCTCTCTCTCTATCACTCTCTCTCTCTCTCTCTCTCTCTCTCTCTCTCTCTCTCTCTCTCTCTCTCTCTTCCGCCCTCCTTCCGCTCCTCACTCCTTTGTCAGTCCTCGAGAACTATATTCTTCAATGTCTTTAACTAAAGGTCGCCTGAAAACAAGGTTTTTCACGTCCTTCTGCGTGACTCAACAGTTTTGTTAAGCTTTTTGCTGTTTCATGCAGAAAAGAAGGGTTTAGTTCACGCATAGGTATGTATAAGGTTTCGTCCAGTATCTCAGCCTTTGTTTTCTGGGATCATCATCATCCGGTACCTTGCCGACTGGCGTGGTCGATCATGGACCTCCAATTCACTCTGTCTTACGTTGCAGCGATGGTGTCTGTCGTTTTTACTGTTCCCATCCATGTTGTCAACCTGTCCAGTATCCTTTCCCTCTGTCTACCTCTGCCTCTCTTTCCATCAAACTTGCCAGTTGTTACGTCAGGGATACTGGGATACTGTATCCAAATCATCCCTCGTTGGCATTGACAGGTGGGTTCAGTCAGCGCAAGTTTTGTTGATCTGGAATTGTGTCGAATGCAGCGTAAAACATTAATATCAATCAGCGCTCGATACCACGATTATCTCTGTCAAGTGGTAAACGTTTTTTGAAGAATAATACAAACAGAGAATGTTACTTTTTATGAGACTGGGATTGATTTTGTTCAAGTCAAAGCATTCGTAACGATTGTAACTGTCTGCACTGTCTGGTGTTGTTTTTCTGATAAGTGTTATTTTAAAAGTTATTTTTTCATTAATCGTTTAAAATAAAAAGGTTTCCTTTTTTGGGGGTCTTTGCCATAGGATTTAACATCGTGAAGAGGTCTACAGATTGTTCCTCCCGTCTAGCACTTTCTCCACCACGCCAGCCTTCCCTTGGGCTCACCGTTAGCTAAGTTGGTATCCGTCTGGACAACTTACCGGATGGTCCGGATTCGAATCCCCAACGGGTATTCTGAACGTGGGTTGTTTTGGGGAGTTTTTAAAGTACACGGCCCATTAGGAGAGGGTGCGGTGGTGGAGCGGTTAGTGCACTCGTCTCCGAAGCGGAAAGTCCGGGTTCGAACCTCGGTTCGGGCACTGATCCACCCCCCCCCCCCTTCCTGCCCATCCAGCAGTAATGGGCACCTGACTTCGAGTTGGGAAAGTAAATACTGCCTGGACTGGAACTGGCCACCCTACCACAATATGCCGAAGGTCCAAGAAGTTGTCTCACTAACAAGGCAATCCCCAACGTCCGGATCGGATGCGCGAACAACTTTACTTTACCTATTAGGCTCGGTCCTGTAAGGAGACAGATGTTTAATTTTGAGGTCCCTTTTTATGTGAAAGGGGTGTGGGTGGTGTTATGGCTCGATTCCACCCTTTTAAAGTGGTCCTATCAAAGACAGACGTTTGATTCGGACGTCCGACCTCTTAAATAATCTTTCAGTGTTGAAAGGGGCGTTGAAACGCTATAATAACGACAGCCTGATCCGCCATGCCTTACGTATTGGTTGGAAAATTTTTAATGTGTCTCGTAGCGGTGGACTCAGTGCTCTTCAATATTTGGGCATGTTGAGTTATTGGTATCGTCTTAAAGATTGTTCGTTTGTCTTGCTTTAAAGAAAGAAAATACATATCTATCTTAAATAGAAATTGAGATGTTTGTCTTTGAAAGGGGTGGGGTCGTCTGGTTTTAGTGGGAAAATTAGCGAGAAAATGGCCGCCAGAGTATGGCTATTTTCATAGCTTGAGAAATCCTTGGAAACTGAAAACTTACCATTTTTGAGCCTATAAGCAACGTTTTCCAGTAAAAAATCCTCACAGAAATATGTTTTTTAAATGGACCAAAATGTGATGAGCCGAAAAATAAAAATTTGATTATATTTTTTTAAAAGTGTAAAAATGCCGTTTTCTTCGATTTCATTATTTTGACGAGCGCCTGATTTCACCATGATGCCTCACAATAAACCTGCTGCAAAGCAACTCGAGGAGCAACCGCTTGAACAGTAGAATAAATATCACGGAACTCCGTGCGTAGATGTAAACTTCTGATATTTCCTGAGCCAGCTGTTTAAGCTCGCATTTTCAAAAGAAAAAAAACACCACTTGCATTCTCCAAATCTATGCAATCGGTTGCATGGGCTCCAGACATATTTTGTCGCAATCCAAATATTCTAAATTCAAATGTTGAAAAAAGCGAGAAGAATAGTTTACTTTGTAGCTGTAATTGGTCATGGAATGAATAAACAGTTTTTATCTTTCCTGAGAAATTTTACTTTCAGGGCTTAGAGCATTGGAACTGTTTGCCAACGATTTTCTTTACTGTCCCGTCTCTATTTTTTTTCTTCTTTTTTTTCTTCTATCCATCTCGTTGTACAAGTCTGATATTTGCTTTTATGTCTTGTCTCAACCTTTTTTTTTCTCGATCATCTCTTTTTTCTCGGATATAGGTGGATATGCTTCCACCTTCGCCGTCTGCAGGCTGAAAAAAAGGTTTGGATAGACTCATCATAAAATGCGGGCAATTGGGGGGGGGCACTGGTAGGTCCTACTTCTTTACTTTCTCCCAGCAATAAATGACCATCACTATGCCCATGAGCTTGTTTTCACTCAAACAAATAAACAAATTTTCTCTGACCATTCGGACAAGTGCCCCGCCTTCGAGACGACATGTTAACGTTTTGAGTCATGACAGGCAACTTTTGAGGCACTTGTAATTGAAATGCTTTTGTCTGTCTGTCTCTCTGTTTCTGTCTCGGTCTCTATCTCTGTCACTGTTTCTGTCTGGCTCTCTGTCTCTGTCTCTGTCTCTGTCTCTGTCTCTGTCTCTCTCTCTCTCTCTCTCTCTCTCTCTCTCTCTCTCT
>NW_004797536.1:731401-735581 GCF_000002075.1 Aplysia californica | reverse complement strand
TAATTGTGTCGATTTGGAAGATTTGGGGGGGGCAATTGGTAAAAATATTCCTTGCACCTTTTAGCTTCCAAGTATCAGAAATCTATTAAGAAATGTTAACTGTTTGTTTTTTTTCTGCTCAAGTAACGTAATGATGGTGTTACAACTAAGCTATATCTCCCCAAAAGCCTGCTCTGAATGATTTTGTCTTTTTACTTTTCCTTTCACATTGAATGAGACAGCAATTTAAACCTTATATAAATTATGGTAAGCCTGTTCCCTGTTTTGGGGCAACTGAAGCAAGTTCAATGAAAATAAGCATTCGTCAGCATTTTCATGATAAAAAGGACACGTTTCTAGCTAAAGTCTGGTGTTACCCAGCAACATAATGTTCAGAAAAGAAGGAAGATTTGATGTAATAAAGAAACAGTCGCGTGACAGGCAAACAGATGTTTATGACTAATGAGTAAAAAATGCTGTGTCTTTTATGAATGTACCCCAACTTCTAAGTGTTAACCTTACTAATTCTGTGTTTTTTTCCTACACTACACTCCATTCTATTCATAATAAATGCCCATATTATGTTCTAAGGTTTAACATCAAAATATATATTTTATAGACTCCCTATCACTTATTTTAAGAGAATTCATATCATTATGTGTATCTGAGTGCTGTACTTGCGAATTTCTTTCTTTTTTTCCAAAGTAGGAGGCGTCGACAGAATTCAGATAAGATAAGAGATAAGATAATACTTTATTATCCCAGAGAGACATTTCTCTTGGCTGTACAGGACCGTAAAACACATGCACGTATACATAAAAGAATCTAAATTATATATTACTCTCATTAAAATTCAACATGAACAGAGAAGTAAAGCTGACAAAATGTATATATTTATATATATATATATATCACATCAGATGCATCATCCAACCACATGCCGGAATTTGATTACAAGACTTCTGGAGTTATATAATTAAATGACCTGCGTCTGTGGTGTAGCGTTCAGGCGCTTCGTTGTCGCTCACATTAGACTCTAGTACGATTCCGGAACCGAGAGAAATCTATTTCGAGTGCCTCAGTCTTTCCGCTGGAAGGGTTATCCTCTTTCAGCCTGTCAGGGTCGGGATCCCGCTACCTAAGTGATCTAAATTGTGTCGATAGCGACGTAAAAACCTCTACGTTAAAAGAAAAAAGCAACAACTGAAAATGACCAAAACGACTGTAAAACTTTGAGAGAAGAAAAATAAATATGTGCGAAAAAAAGAAGGTATTAAATTCATCGTTCATTTCTGTCTGGTCTCCGATTCTTTTGGCGCCTGCATAGGGCTTGATAAACGTTCAGCATTACTTTTATGATCACACGACGCATGTGCAAACTACAACAACGTCTCGCCCCGTAGGCTTCCTCAAATCATCATCATCATCACCATCACCATCATCATCATCATCATCATCATCATCATCATCATCATCATCATCATCATCATCATCATCATCATCAAGTGCCAGATATTATGTGACAGACATCAACCTTCATGGTTCTCCATTCACTCATTTGCTCGGATGTTCTAAAAAAAAAAAGCTCCATTACCCTGACCTTTCCCTGTCACCCATCTGTTGCTCTAGGTTAACCCCTGCCCTGTTTGTCCTCAATTTTGTCAGTAAGAGCTTCAAGATCAATGACTTTATGTATGTTCACGTGTTCCAGAAACTGAATTTGTCTTTGAACGTCATATTCTTTTAAAAGGTCACATGTAATCTAGTAAAATTCCATCCTTCTCGAAACCACTCTATACTGTGGAAGAAAGAACAGATTTTTCTCTCTCTCTTTCTCTCTCTATACTTCTCCCTTTCCCGTCTCTTTCTCTTTCAGTCTCTTTCTCTGTACATCCGTGCGTATGTGTGTATTTTATGCTGACGAGTGTGTGTGTGTGTGTATGTGTGTGTTTGTGTGTGTGTGTGTGTGTGTGTGTGTGTGTGTGTGTGTGCGTGTGCGTGCGTGTGTGCGCACCCACGCCCGTGTGTGTGTGCATATGAATACGAATGATATATGGAAACATGTAAAAGATAACTAAACAAATTAACGCAGAGTCAATGCCAATTCATCAAAATTTACTCAAACCACCTTCAACGGAAACACGTTTGTTGTCTTCGATTCTCACCCCACCTCCCTCACTTTATTTGTTGTTTTTCGACAAGCTGTTTGGAATTCCTAATTTAACTCCTCTAAAACTAAAACCTCGCCGCCCGCCTGCCTGCCTGCCTGGCTGCCTTTTCGCCCTATGACATCATCATCATCATCATCATCACTCCTTAATCGTTAACTCCCTTGAGGCGTTCAAAAGAAAAAAAAAAGAAGCATGCCGGCTAGTTTGAGATTTGGAAGCACTGCCCCCGACGCTGTGTGGCGCCCTATGAAGAATGTATGTATCGTCCGTCTGTCGTCTTCTCCGAGTGAGTGGTCGCTCATGACTCCCGGGGCCAGGAAAAACGAAACGTGAGCTTTGGGGAACAATGCGCCCTTTCACGAGGGCATGCGCCTGTACGTGCGTGGATGTAGGTACACATTGCGCGCGCGCGCGCGAGCGAGCGCACACAGGTCCGAAGTGGAAGGAAGGATGGATGGAATGTGGAGCCCTGGGGGAAAGAAATCCTTGACTGTCTGTCTGGTGAAAATGGTGAAATGTTATTATAGGTTTAACGCCCCTATCAACACTATTATGGTTATTTAAGAGGTAGGACATTCGAGTTTAACGTCCATCTCCAAAACGACCGTGTCTCTGTCTGTGTGTGAGTGAAAGGACAGACAGACCTGACTGGCCAAATTTAGGGTTAAGACAAAAAAGTGAAAGTTTTTCTTACGCCCTCATCGACACAATTTAGATCATTCAGAAGGTGGGCTTTCACTTTGCCTGTCAAGACCAACTTTACCTGAGAGGGATACAGTATCCCAGCAGAAAGACTGAGATGCTCGATTAAAATTCTCGCTACCCCGGAAAAGAACTCTTGCGTGTGACGAAGGATGAAGCGCCTAATCACTACCCCACTGTCGCCCGTAGTCCTTAACTGTGTATCTGTTTTGGGTGAGAGAATGGAAAGGTGAGACTGGCTGGAAACTGACTTGCATGGGGCTTGGTTGTTACTCACAAGTAACACCTGCTTTAATTTTCGGTACTTATGTGACCAATTTGCGTACAAGTGCTGTTAAACTCTTACTAAAACTAACCTCACCTGAAAATATTACGTGATGCATATTTTAAACCCGGTATAAAAATACTATCGAATCTGTGCTAAGGACCACCTGTCTAAGACAATCTCCTGTTGTACAAAAAACAATGAACTTCCCACTTCCTCACTTGTGCTTTTAAGAATATCATACTGACACTGTACAAGACGTTCACTTGTCTAAGACACACACTTTTCTCCACGAAATGGGTGGCCGTTTTGGACTATATCAACTGCATAGCCTCGACAATGGGTAGCCGTTTTGGCCAATTTCAACAATATCACCACGACAATGGGCGGCCGTTTTGGGCAATTTCAACTGCATAGCCTCGACAATGGGTGGCCGTTTTGAACAATTTCAACAATATCGTCTCAACAATGGGAGGTCGTTTTGAACAATTTTAACTGCATATCCTCAACGATGGTGGCCGTTTTGAACAATTTCAACAATATCGCTAAGATAAAAGGTGGCCGTTTTGGGCAATTTCATCTGTATCGTTTTCTCAGGAACACACACAACCCGAGCGTCTCTTTGGTAGAGTAACACCGGTGTCCTTCCCTTCCTCTTTCACGGTTTATTCCACACTCGATGTGCCAGAAAATGCCACATTGCCTCCTCTGCCTTGAGACGTACTCTGTTTTCTTCCCCCTTTGGGAGAGAGAGAGGGGGGAGGGGAGGGATGGGTGAGTGAGACAGAATATCCCCACGTTATTTTCTCACATAGACAGACAGACAGACCGACAAGATCCCCCCCCCCCAACCTTTCCCGCCCCATGAGGAGGTGAGTGAGAGAGATGTGCAAAGTGTTTTCTCACACGTTGTTTAGACACCGGTGGTTGTGATATTGTAGGGAGAGCAGCAGATGTGGAGTAGTGTTAAAGAAGACAGACAGACAGACAGACAGACAGACAGACAGACAGACAGACAGACAGACAGACAGACAGACAGACAGACAGACAGACAGACAGACAA
>NW_004797536.1:729131-730578 GCF_000002075.1 Aplysia californica | reverse complement strand
GTATTTATTTATTGCTATTTTACTTATTTAGTTATTTACTTAGGGGGTTCTAAGGGATTTGGGAGAAAGGGACAATAATTTGGACCGTGTGGGTCAATGCTGTTGTTTTTGTTTTGCTTTTTTTTCTAAGGGATGTTTTTTTCAAATTTTATTCTTTTGGCTAGTTTCTTGGTTTTCTGGTGTTGTTTTTTGGTTGGGTTTTTTTGGGTTTGTTTGTAATTTCTTAAGGTAGGGATGGGGTCTTGGTGGTGATGGGAATGTCAAACTAAAACATGCTAAAACACTGGTGGCAATTTATCTTGAAGGTGGGGAAGCGCTGCCTGTAAATTGGAGACGAGGAAGATATAGATACATCGTGAGATCAAACTTTGGTCCTGTAGTAGCGCTCTCCTCCGAAGTAAGATCGGCTTCCATGGAATAGCGGGTTAGCACTTATCTGTCACACATAAAAGATCCGGGTCCGATTCCTATATGGAGATTCTCTTTTATTGAGTATCTCAGTCTTGGAACCTGGAGAAGAGTCACGGAAATGAATGTACAGAAAAGCGGGAAGACGTGGAGTGACATCAAGCGACTAGCCCAGGATAGGGAAAGGCGGAGAGTGTTTGTTCGTGGCCTATATCCAGACCCAGGGTGAGAAAGGCAATGATGATGATGATCTCAGTCTTTTTAGTCGGATGTTGTATCCCTCTCTGCCGGAATTGGCTCTGGCAGGCAGAGTTGAAGCCTGTGTGCCTCCTGAACGATATAAATTGTGTCGACCGAAGAGTAAAAACTGCGTATTAATTTTTATTTTAAAAAAACTCAGAACGAAGGACGAATTAAATCCTGCCAAGCAGCTCTATAGTTTCTTCTGGTATGATAGTTTTAAGCATAACAGCATCCGTAACAATAAATCTACTACGAAAACAGAGGAGTCATAGCATACGCTTCTAGGAATATTCCCCAAAGTTATTGCATTGTCTAGTCGCCCTGTCTCGAATGACTCATTTCTTGCGGTGTTGGAGAATAATTGCCTTTGGATGTTGGCAGCATCTTGTATCGTAGGTGCAGGATATATATATGTCACGACGCGGTGGAATCGGGCTCTCGTCATTTTTAGGCATGTTGAGCTACTGGTATGATCTTAAGGCTTCTTTATTTGTCTTGCTTTTGATGAATATAATACCGATCTACCTTGAATAGGAATCGTGATATTTGCAATTGAAGGAAGTGGGGGTCGCCTGATTTTAAGAGGTAAAATTAGCAAGGAAAAGGCGAAAAAGTTCGGTGACTTACGTAGCTTGAGTCTCTGAAAACTGAAAATGTACTTTTCCTGCGCCTGTAATCAACGTTTTCTAGTAAAACCCGCCCAGAAATATACTATCTTTTTGCTTGTTTGTTTGTTTGTTTGTTTGTTTAGTATAGGGTTTTACGGCGCTCGCAACTGCATAAGGTCATATGAGCG
>NW_004797536.1:727732-729031 GCF_000002075.1 Aplysia californica | reverse complement strand
TAGGAATATTCCCCAAAGTTATTGCA
Organism: Aplysia californica; assembly: GCF_000002075.1. NCBI lineage: Eukaryota > Metazoa > Mollusca > Gastropoda > Aplysiida > Aplysiidae > Aplysia > Aplysia californica. Next base: position 729,005 of record NW_004797536.1, on the reverse strand, counting down.
TTGTCTAGTCGCCCTGTCTCGAATGACTCATTTCTTGCGGTGTTGGAGAATAATTGCCTTTGGATGTTGGCAGCATCTTGTATCGTAGGTGCAGGATATATATGTGTCAAGACGCGGTGAAATCAGGCTCTCGTCATTTTTAGGCATGTTGAGCTACTGGTATCATCTTAAGGCTTCTTTATTTGTCTTGCTTTTGATGAATATAATACCGATCTACCTTGAATAGGAACCGTGATATTTGCAATTGAAGGAAGTGGGGGCGGCCTGATTTTAAGAGGTAAAATCAGCAAGGAAAAAGCACCAAAGTTTGGTGACTTACGTAGCTTGAGAGTCTCTGAAAACTGAACATTTACTTTTCATGTGCCTACGTTTTCCAGTAAAACCCGCACAGAAATATGTTATCTTTAAATGCACATAAAAGGTGTTGAGTTAAAAAACAAAGATTCGATCTACATTGCCAATCCGGCGGGAAAATGCTATTTTCTTCGATTTCAGTATTTTGACAAGCGCCGGAATACACTTTGATGCTGCACATTAATTTGTGTTGCATCGTGGCGAACTCAGGTGCTCGTTAAACTAATGAAATTGATGTAGCCAAACATTCTTTTCCTTTAATTCAGCAATTTTTATTGGGGTTTAAAAAAAACATTTCTCAACATCTGTTATGTCCTTTTCAAAACACATTTCTGTGTGGATTTTACTCTTCGCAGCTTCCAAGGGCACTCATGCCTTGGAATTCACCAAATATTTGAAGCCCTTTTCTCACTAGTATGTTACCTGTGGCACCAGGTGTCCCTCACCTCTTTCATTAGTAATTACCTCTACTTCTATTAAAGATAGATTGTTGCTATTATACACAATAGCAAGACAAAATAATGAACAAACTATAAGCTCATACCAATATTATGTCCGAGTACCTAAACGATGACGAGCGCTTGATTCCATCGTGTCGTGACACGTATATTCATAAAGCTTTTGTTATATCAGACTGGGTAGGAGCCAAGTAAAAATGACGCCAGGTTTCTGTGAATCATCGTTATATCCTGTCAGTCTACATAACATTATCATAATATTATTATTATCAATGGGGAAGCCTGCAAGCGGAAATGAAGCCTCTGACGTCTACAAAATGAGGTAAAATGGCGTCGGTTGCCTAGTGGTTAGGCTACCGGACTCGTTATCGTGAGGTTGCGGGTTCGGGGGTTCGAGCGGCGGGCCCTACGTTGTGTCCTTGGGAAAGGCACTTTACACGAACTTTCCTCACTTCACCTAG
>NW_004797536.1:725770-726996 GCF_000002075.1 Aplysia californica | reverse complement strand
GAAACCAACTTGTTTCCACGCCCTTTCATCGTCGTTTTTCTTCCCCAATTAAGTCGCAAGCTTAAAGTAAAGAAAAGAAACAATCGAAACCAACTTGTTTCCACGCCCTTTCATCGTCGTTTTTCTTCCCCAATTAAGTCGCAAGCTCCCGCCACCGAGTGTGTCGTTTATGCTTCATTAACTGTCTAATTTGGTCTAGCTCGACGCGGAACCAGGAATTATTTCCGCAAAACCTCCGACAAAAGAAGACATTGGAAGCTTTAGGCGAAGATTACGTCGCTCAAGAATCTTAGCCGGAACTTTATTACACTAGACTGGAACTACCTGTGGGCGTCAACAGATGGAAAGAGCAAATTAAGTTTTCTTTCCAGACTGCCTCTCCCTGAAACGCTTTCTGGCACAGTTCCTAAAGCGTACAACGTTGGTTAGGGATTTTTGGGGTTGCTGGGTTTTTTCTTACGCAAGACGAAATCTAAAGATGATTTGGCTGACTTAACCGAGGAAATGAAAAGTAATTAATTTGTTTATTTAGGCCTACTTATTTTTGCGTTTTGTTTATTTTATTATTATTTGTTTTTGTTTTTTCGTTTGTTTGTTAATGTACTTTACGGCGAGGCCGGCATCTGCTCTAATTGCTGTCGTACGCAGAAGACCATAGTTCGATTTTCTTTTGGGGAGAATGTATATCAAGTATCTTCCGTCTTTGTGCTAGTACCTTGTACCCTTCACAGCCGTCGTCAGCTGAAACCACACAGTTGTGAAGCGTTCCTTTTACGTTGTCACCGATCACTCTGCGATATATTGGAGCCAAAGCTTGAGAGTAAACGGTCGCTTTTAAGCATAAGGGGGCTATCCTAAAAAATGATGTTTTCAGAAAATCGAAGGTAAAGTTCTTGGACCTTTGTTCAGTTTCTTCAAAGGACAAGGAGAGTTTTCTCTATAACCAAACAAATATGCAGGTCAATGAAACCAAACGTCTATTATAGGTAGGGCAATGCCAACCTTTGGTGTAGGTCAAGATTTCTGGAAACCCCCGAAATCTGGGTTACCCCGCTTGTCTTTAAAAGCAACCAAATTTTAATCCTGTAAGCCTCTATCCACATTGTTCAAACGCCAGTGTTAGCGTATCCGGGTAGCGACCGAAAAATTTTCTTCTCTAAATTTGTCTCCTTTCACCTCCTTTCCTGCTCTCTAGCAATGTTCTGTCGTCTGCTTTCATCTCCTCT
>NW_004797536.1:716674-723924 GCF_000002075.1 Aplysia californica | reverse complement strand
GAAAATTGATCAGCGAGAGAGGGAGAGAGAGAGGAAGAGAGAGAGAGAGAGAGAGAGAGAGAGAGAGAGAGAGAGAGAGAGAGAGAGAAGGGGGAAAGTTATACAAAAAAATAGAAAGAACAGAGAGTAAGTTGAAGAGGAGAAATGAAGAGGAGCGATCAAGAAAGGCACGACATGATTCAACGCCACATGTGAGATGCTTAGAGCTCTTCAGAGCAAGGGTGTTGGATTGTCGAAGCTGATGGGGGCTGGCGGGCGTTTAAGACGTGTGGGTCACGATGATCTGAAGCGTCTAGTCGTTCATGTGCTTTCTTTTTTCTCTGTAATCTCTGTATTTTTCTCTTTGGTTCACCAAAAATAGTCATAAAGTTGGGATGATAGATAAGGCAGTATTTCAAGTCACGAAACCCGCCACATCTTCTTTAATGTTCCCAAAATGTGTGTCTTTAAACAGCAAAAATCGAGATAAAATTACTTCAGAAAGAAATACTCCTTCTTTTTCTGGAATCAGTTCGATAAAAAAAAGACGTGTAGGGGTTTTGATAACGTCCAAAGCGATAAGAAACGACAGAAGCAGTGACATCAACAAGTTCATTTATACAGAGTTCTTCCAAAGAAACTTTAACATCCGAGTGGCTATGTAGAGCCACGTTTCTCTGTGGTTCAGTTTTCAATCTAGTGCCTTAGGAAAACTGTACTCCAGGTGAATCTTAGCAATCATTCCCAATCGACCTACTAATATGAATGCTTACCAATCAGCAAGCTGCACGAGCATACAAAGGAAGAGAATCAGGCTTCAAAGACAGGGGTGGACCGCGGAAAACTTGGCTGAACGTCGTCAAAGCAATCCCCCCCCTCCCCCCAGAATAACATAATATTTATCATCTACAGCAGAAGCCACCACTAATCCCTTGACCGAAAACTGCACCTAGACATGAATGGCTGATGCCGTCCTGAATAAATTAGTGATGGTGTGGTCTGACCCCACCTAAGAAGAGGGAGATTTGTATGGTTCCCAACGGCATGAGGTCATATGAGCGAGCGCACAAGAAGAAGGGAAAAGTAAAGTAAAGTAAAGTAAAGTAAAGTAAAGTAAAGTAAAGTAAAGTAAAGTAAAGTAAAGTAAAGTAAAGTAAAGTAAAGTAAAGGACAGGGAAGGATCAGGGGAAGGAAAGGAATGGAAAGAAAAAGAAAGGAAAGGAAGTCTACCCATTTAGTTGTGCCTGACGATAGTTTCTGTGTGGTGTCCACAGACAAGTCCAGTGATGCCGCTGTACATCTCCTCTGTGCTCCTGGGCCTGCAGGTTCTCAACGGCGTCTTGGCCGGCTTTCACATACCACCTGGCGCACAGGTAAGTCCTTCATGTACTTCTAGGGAAAGATTCTTCAAGATGACCATCCTTTTTGTTCCAGCACCTCAGATATAAACGAGTGTTATTGTACATCGCTCCCTCTCTTTCCCTCTCTCCATCTCTCTGTGTCTGTGTCTGTCTCTTTGTCTCTCTGTTTCTCTGCCTCTGTCTACCTATCTGTTTCTCTCTCTGTATATCTGTGTGTGTGTGTGTGTGTGTGTGTGCGCGCGCGCGCGTGTGTGTGTCTCACTTTAACAAATATTCATTTAACTTTAATCCAAACTTTAGCTTTAACCGTAATTGAGCTCCTTCTGCCCGGGTTATTTTAAAGGAAATCAATATCTCTGATGAGGAATAAAGTTTTCGGCAGCCTTTGGCGGGATCCACAGTGAGTTCTTAGCCTGGCATCACATTAAAAGAAAAACAGTGGACCGTGTGTTGTGGACAATGAAAATAAGAGAAGCCCACAGCACCAGCACGACACAATTATTAATAAATTTAGTCGTTCTTCTGATATTTACATTGCCCGCAACTCAAACACAATACCGTTGACCAACTGTTTTGCCGTAGTGCGGTACCTCGCTTAACCCTATCCGTACGTCGTGTTTTACTATGGTATTCATACGACTTGGGGAACTCTGTGCCACCACTTTCCTAAGAGGAAATTTTCTCGTTAATCCGATCCGTACGCTTTGCACAGCATTCTCTCAAAATGCATTTTTGAGAAATACTGAAAGTTTCAAAGAGATCTTCGTATTAGAAGTATTCTAAAAAGGAAAAAAATACAAACCCGGGGGTACAAAATGACCCCAGGGCGCACGGATATTAAATGCTAAAGAACAACACTTAGAAAAATATGGAATCCCTTCTTCTCTTCTTCATCAGGACACGACCCCCAGACTGACCAGCAGACTGACCACACAGTCCCCCACGCCTGGCAGTCAACAGTTCACACTCCCGCCCGGGGCCTCCCTGGACTTCAAGCGACTCACACCGCGCAAGAAACATCTCAAGGTAAGCTCTGCTTATTTTTGCTTATATTATGTGCTTATCTGGAGCGACTCTTCCTTTTTTTAAATTTAAAAAGTTTTAACAAACGTATTTTTTATGACCCCATGGACACGGTTTACATCATTTAGGAGGCGGGCTTCTACCTTGTCTATCGAAGCCAATCCAGTTTGAGAGGAATAAAACATGCCCCAGCAGAACGACCAAGATACACGATAAAAATTAATATTCTCCCCACACGAGAATCGAACTCGAGTCTTCTGTGTGCAACAGCGAGGCACCTAACCGCTACTCCACAGACTCTGGTAAGGTGAGCTTTGCTAAATAAGACAAATAGATGGATACAAATTCCCTGAAGACAGATGAAAAGGGGGTGTGGGATGATACCGGGCAATGGGTCATAAATAGGCCCGTTACAGGCCCGATGGTGAGATGTTACCCATGATGTCTGCATTTTGACGCTCTTAATGATGTGATGTTTAACATTATGAATCTTCTTTTTTTTCTCTCCTTTATGCCATCGTCTTCTTCTAACAATTGTTCTTCTAAAAAGGTGGTCGCCTTTCAAATGACCGACTCGGGCTCAACGGGACTTAAATCCTTACCAAAAAAACTGAAACATATAACATATAGAAATAAGGTCTACTATAAATGCTTTTTTCACAACTACCTCATGTATCACGTTTCCTTCCGTGACTTATACAATGTGTCTGTGATTGTCTCCAGCCTAAAAGACTGATGCGGCGAATGGGAAAAGACTTTGACAACTTCTGGATGTCAGCGGAGATGCCGGAGAGCCTTCTAGAAACCTACGTCAAACGTCGAATCGACACATCTCTCCACCAGGACATGAAATCTCTGAACTGGGACGCCTTACAGAGAGAGGTCGAGAGCCTTGCAAGAGATGACAACATCAACGATACTTCCACCGTCAGAAATGACACATCGGGAGAGAATAGTGACAGTGTGTTGAATTCTCTGAACAGTGATGTTCTCAATGCTGTGCAGTCCTGGCTCACGCGCCAAGCTTCCTGTCCCGTGTACTTCAAATGGGAAGATCTCGGCCTGCTCTTCTGGCCAAGATGGGTCAGACGAGGAATGTGTGGCGAGGAAGCCAACTCAATGTCGTCGTCGACATCATCATCGTCGTCATCGTCGTCGTCGGGATCGGCGTCAGAGAAGAGCGTATCCTGCTCGTGGCCCCCTGGTATGCACTGTGTTCCCGCCAGGTCGAAAAAACTCAAAATTCTTCGCTGGCAGTGTCGGAATCAGAAAGCTCTGGATAACTTCAACCGTTTCAAACTCAGCGGAAGTGCTAAGACTGCCCGGGCCATGCGCGCCAAAGGTCGTCGAGGATGGAAAAAACACGTCCGAAGAAGTCAGAGAAGTGAGACGGAATCTCATGTTTCAGATGACTTTCGGTTTCCGAAACGAGTGGGACGTCGCCGTATTTTGTGGACGTCTTCTGAAGGAGACAATCTTAGCACTGATGACGTCACAGTCGACGATTCAGACGAGGAAAGCGATATTACTTCAGAAATGGATAGTTTTGAAGATGAAAATCCGGAAGAAGATGAATTAGACCTTGAAAATGTTTACGACGGAACTGATTATCCTAAAAGATATATGAACAATAATGTGAAGGACATTCATGGTTCTGACCCTGAAGACATTAATAAAAACAATTATTTACACCTCTCTCATAGACTAAGGCGTCGCGCAAAGATGCCAAGAGAGAAATTGAACAGTCTGCCCCAAAAGGGGTCTTTAGGTGCGCTGCGTTTAAAATGCAAATGGATAAAGATTCCGTATCCTGTAACTGACGACTGCTACTGCTCGTGTTGAGAGTGTTTGTTGTCACTTGTGTTACAGAATGACGTCATTACCTGTACTTCTTCTTTTTTGTAGGTGCATAGAAATAACATGTTTGTTTTGTTATGTTTTCCATTGTCTGCTTTTTAAAAAAAACATGTTCCAGACGTTATATTTCCACACTTCTGTAAATTTTGCCTCAGAGCTTTGTAACCTCATTTTGTTAATAATAATAATTGCTATTTTGTTATGAATGTGTTCTCCTTCATCAGCTGTTTTGCATGTTTCAAAAGTTATATTTCAATTGTTTTTAATGTGTATATTTTGCCATGGAGCTTTTATAACCTCACTGTTACCTTCCACCTGTCTGCAGTGCAGCCTCGGTCGCACAGAATGGAGTAGTGAAATATGTCAGTATAGTGCGTAAAATTTTAACCAAATGTCTTCGCATTTTTTTTCTTAAACAAGCTTCTTTTTTGTTCTGTTTTGTTAATGATACATAGTCAAAATCGAGAGACATTTTTTGCTTAAAATGCACAGTAGACCTGGGAAAAGGAGATGTGATTATTTTTTTCCCCATTGGAAATTTCTTCATGGGGTTACTGAATCATTAAGTGGCGTTAATTATCAAACTCTGGTCCTGTTCTTCCAGAAACTTCTATAATTCCATTGTCTCAAATACTACAGAGTAGCATTAGTTCTTTGGACAAATATGTGAAATAGTCAAAACGCCTTGGCCGTTTTGTCCGGTCTTTTGCCCCATAGGCACAGACAGGATCCTATCAGGGTCGATAGTGAGAAAAGGGGAAGGATGACTGCAAGACGAGTCTCTGTTTAATAATTTATACCCAGTTTATCTTTCGCATTGTGTTTCATTTCAACAAGTTAACTCTCAATGTTTAGCTTACAAACGTATGCTTTACTTGTACATTTTTATCATGTTAAATTCGCGGGTGTGGTCGGTGAATCAAGCTATAGCTTGCTTTACAAAAAGGCTAAAGTCGGATGTGTCATATCGCCTGAAGTTATTCAAATGTTATAAAGTCGTTTCATTGAAGTGGGAAAATCCAAAACTTCAAGAGGCGCTTCTTATTTTTATGTGTGGTTAATACTGTCCTAGGGCAACCCATTTATTTTTATCTCTTCACCTGCGCTAGTTGATGGCACCTTTATCCCTTGGTCGTGTCCCCCAGGAACCGAAGTTGGGTGGAATCATCGTTTCAGCGCTATGCAAATGGTTTTGATAACCTTTCCAAGAGTGAGTGCTTGCCAATATTTTTGCATTCATTCATTCATTCTGACCCCCACCCATTTTCGTTCAATCGCGTAATGACGGTTGAGTGGGTGGTTTTTAATGTGGTTTTTTTCCCGGTTGATATTTGGTTTTGGTTTTGTTTTTGTATTTTGTCTTCTCGCAAGTCTAGCTACGTTCAGTGAGACATTCTGAGCTGCTCAAGATATATATAGATTAATAGAAAAAAACAACACAACAAGAACGTAAGACCTGACTTTTCGTCCTTTTCCCCTTCAAAGTCAGAAAGCCAAAAACCCTACAATATGTGGGCCCACTACTGAAGTAGACTTTATTATTATTAGTGAGTAATAAGCCTTTAGAAATCCGCTAAAACAAAATGCATGTAAGGACAAGTTGCAGCAGGACTGCCAGTTGCGTGGGGCTAAAAAAATCTTGAGGCGCCACGATCTTGTTAGATGTTTTAGAAAGAATCTGTTTTAACCCTATCCGTGCGCCCTGTGGTCATTGTGTACCCCTGGTGCTGTATTCTTCACATTTGAGAATACTTCTAGTGCGAAGATCTCTTTGAAACTGTCTGTGTTTCTCAAAAAATCGTTTTGACAGGCTGCTATGCAAAGCGTACGGATCGGATTAACGAGTAAATTTCCTCTTTGAAAAGTGGTGGCACAGAGTTCCCACGTCGTATGGATACGATAGTAAAACACGAGGTACGGTTAATTTATTGTTTTATTAAAGATTCCATGAGCTCGTTTCTAAGCGTCAACAAATCTTTGTTTTAGTCGTATTTCTAAAAAGTGATATTTTTAAAATCTGAAATTAAAGGAACGTAAACGACGTCTGGGGAGCAGTGGTTAGGCGGTACACCGTTGCGCGAAGGAGATATGAGTTCAATTCCAGTGTTCGGAGAATTTCATCGAGTATATCTCGGTCTTTCTGTTCTGACTCTATCCCTCTTAGCCCATACTGGCCAGACAGGCAAGGTCGAAACCCTCCTCCTGAATCATCTATATAGATGTCGATGGAGCTGTTTCTTTATTTGCGACTAATCATTTTTTTTTAAATATTTTTAAAAAATATTTTAACTAACTTATCAAAGCGAAGTTATTATGAATTATTGGAAACTGTCTGTGACCTAAATGTACTTATATTTTGTGTTAACTAAATAAGATATGTAAACAAAAGCTATTTGTGTCTAATATAGCCGGATAAGTAAGAAATCACAAAATAATATATTTGCATAGGATTCAGGCTTTAAAAGAGATTCCTCTCATTATTAAATGAGCGTGTGTACGTATGTGTATGTGTGTGCGTATGAATGTGCGTATGTGTATGTATGTGTCTATGTGTGAGTGTGTGCGTATATGTGTATATGTGTGTATGTGTGTGTGAGTTTATGTGTGTGTGTGTGCATGCGTTGGCGTGGAAGTGGGGGTGTTGTGGAGTTTAAATGTTCTTGCTTTTGCTTTTATTAACTGTTTTTTGTAGCCGTTTTTCAAGGAACGGGGGGGGGTGTGCATGATATGCTAACGTGTATTTGAGCTTGCATGGATCTCTTGCAGCTTTGAGTTGTTCATTAAAATTATGATATTAATATATGCATATATTTGAAGCCCATTTTGGTGTTTAAAATCAGCCCATATCTCTCTGTCTGTCTATCTATCTATCTATCTATCTATCTATCTATCTATCTATCTATCTATCTATCTATCTATCTATCTATCTATCTATTTATCTATCTATCTATCTCTATCTGTGTGTGTGTGTGTGTGTGTCTATGTGTTTGTCTCTCTCTGAGTCTGTGTTTGTCCATTTGTCTGTCTGTC
>NW_004797536.1:714528-715846 GCF_000002075.1 Aplysia californica | reverse complement strand
TATGAGAGCTCTAAGAGTGTGAGAGAGAAACATAGAGATATAGAAAGAGGGAGAGAGAGAGAGAGAGAGAGAGAGAAAGACAGAGAAAGAGACAAAGAAAGTGAGAGATGCAGAGAGGTAGAGAAATCGGCTGAAGTTGTAAATGCCTTTACGTATGAAATAACACAATTTGCTGATAATATGTAAACGTGTAAAAATAAAAGTGGCTCGCCATCTTAGCAAAATGTGATTTTGTTTCCTTTGATGTGTTGCTTTTAACTGTGTTTCTGTAGGGGGCGCGGTATACGATACTAAGAAATGAATTTTTTTTTCAATGTTTCCAAATCAAGGCTCAACTAGACACGGAACAAGCTGGTGTGGAAGTTCATTGATTTAGTTACTCGACTTGAAATGCTACAAGATAGCACTTCAGACGTAATCTATTACATGTATACATGTTATATTTTGGAAAGTTCGTCACTTTCGCTGTCTAATACTTCTGAACCACTTAACTTTTGAATTTGACCAAATTAATGATGGTTCAGAATCATTTAAAGGGTGCACAGTTTCATTGAGGAGCCTGAAGTCACTGAAGTTTAATTTTCAGTTTTTCATTAGTTTCGTTCAGATCTAATCTTGGGGAATTCAGTCTTCTTAGATGTCATTGTAAAAAGCAAGGGAGGTTTCCGTTTACTAGCCGTGCGCACCGTTCCACACCTTTGAAATTATTGAGTGTACTTTTGTACGGACCAGTCCGACGGATCTCCAACCAGATTATGATGGAGACTATCAGCAGACAGATTCTGGGATGGATCCTGAAGAGGGGGGGGGGGGGGGGAGCAGAGATGGACATGTTCCGACTGCAGTGACCCCAACACCGTGGACAAGTAAGACAAGTTAGACAACCACAAAGCGGAATAGAGAGAGAGAATCAATCTATACATCTATTATTAGTATTATATATTAATTGGCAATTTGGAAATACATGACATGTGTCACTTTTCTCTCAAGATTTGTTGCTTCATTCCAGTAGAGTGTACATATAGTAGGCCAATGACTTCAGTTGCTGTTATTTATCTACCGATAATTCCTTTCATCGAAAAGGGGCCCAGCTAGTGCGATATATCCAACATTTCTGAAACCAGACTAAAAAGGTTTTTATTTAACCGGCGTTTGTGGTGTAGCAGTAAGGCGATTGCGCAGAAGACTTTCGGATCCCATGTGGGGGGATAACTTAAAATCGAGTATTTCAGTGTTTCTGCTGGGGCGTTGTATCCTCTCAGCCCATGTTGGCCCTGATAGGCAGGATCGAAGCCTGCCTCATATATGGTCGAAATTG
>NW_004797536.1:712898-714335 GCF_000002075.1 Aplysia californica | reverse complement strand
CACTCAACCACATTATAAAAGTCATATTTTTTAGCTTTAGAAATCTCTCCTTTCAAGGGCTTGAATTTGTATCTAGAGTAGAAGGACAACGTGATGAACTAAAGTACAGCGTATTAGAATTTGGGCACGGCTGACATACGATGTAGGCGTTTTAGTGTGTGACCAAGTCAGAGGAAAAACGCAGACCAGGCTTCATGACTGACGAAGATTGGAGAGAAGTGTAAGACCTGCCAGCAGCACTCCTTACACAGCAGCAACGTTAAGCGAAACTGCTAATTAAATAGCGTCCCTACTCACCACAGAATTCTTCTCTGCTTAGGCCCGTACAGAATGGCGGTGGGTAGTGAAGGGCTCACGGGCTTTCCGCGACTACACGGCCTAACCCAGCTCATAGACGCTGTAATATGTTTGGAGTGCTTTGTGTGCATGTTTGAGTGTATGCCGCTGAGATTTAACAGTTATTAATTACATCAAACAACTTTTGAGGCAACTGTTTTATTAGATAAAAATTAATTAGAGAAAATTGGAGGAGAAATGGCTTCGTCCCCTCCACCCAGAAGAATTTAAACGAAGAGATGGAAGACAAAGGTGACTCACCTCGTTTTAAAGCTTCTCAAAATGCCGTGGCTTGCCGTGAGTATAGAAAAATTATTACTGTTTTATTCTTATTGCTTGCTTTTTGGTGGTAAAGAAATGGAAGCAACCTAAGCCCCACTCAAATTTGGGTCCACCCATCGCCACTGCCTGTACACACCAGGAGAATTTCCACCCGTCGCACGGTTGCGAGTATGCAAATGAAGCAATTTTCGCCGGTTCGCCTCTCGTCACAGGCAAGTGACTTAATACTTCGCAGCCATGCGACGAGTGAAAATATAGGTCACGACGCGCTAGAATCAGGCGCTTGTCAGTTTTTGAGCATCTGAAGTTATTGGTAGCATCTTAAAGCTTGTTTGTTTGACAATCTTTTGATTAAAAAAATACACGCCTATCTTGAATAGAAGTCAAGATATTTACGATTGAAGGAAGTTGGGGTCGCCTGGTTTCAGAGGTAAAATTAGAGAGAAAATGGCCGCCAAAGTTTTTGTGATTTCCAAAGCTTAAGAGTCCTTAGAAACTGAAAATGTACACTTGCTGTGCCTTTAATCAATGCTTTTCATTAAAAAAAAAAAATCTACATAGAAATATGTTTTTAAATGGCCATAAAAGGCGCTGAGCCAAAAAAATATTTTTTTTAAAGTTTTAAAATGGTCAAACTGGAGGGAAAATGCCGATAGCTTCCATTTCGTTATTTTGACGAGCGCCTGATTTCCACGTCGATGCCTTACAATATTATGCTCCTGGGTTAGTTGCGCGGAGTCTAATGGACCTTTTCTGCTGTGAGCGAGTACAATACAGATTTTGGCGCTTTCGCGTCTCATTTCCAGACTTCTCCCCCCC
>NW_004797536.1:706782-710909 GCF_000002075.1 Aplysia californica | reverse complement strand
GAGAGAGAGAGAGAGAGAGAGAGAGAGAGAGAGGGAGAGAGGGAGGGAGAGAGAGAGAGGGGGGGATAATGAGAGAAAAAGAAATAATATATCGAGAGTCAACAGTCAAGAGATAAGAACAACCTTTAAAAAACTGCTTCGCCTGGGGGGAGGGGGTGGGAGTAGCGGTACTTGTCCTAAATGTCAGCTGTCCCAGGTTCCATTCCAGCAGGGACTCTGGCTACAGGTTGAAACAAAGATTTCTCCACGGAATTTGACATGCTCTGTTCTGGTGCTTGGAAACACCTGGCGATCCCAGGTGTCTGTTGCTCATTGTGAAGATATGTAGCTTGGGGCGAGGGGGAAAGACAGGAGGTTCTATACATGAGGCTGCAGGGGCAGGGCACAGTTCGACACGTATCCCAACCAGGTGTCACAACCGACTCGATGTTAACTTAGCGGAATTATAAATTCATCTGTTGAGGTTTATTAAGCCGAAATACAAAACCATCTGTTGAAGTTTGTCTACCAGAATAATAAACCCAATTGTCGAAGTTAATTTAGGAGACATACAAAATCCTAATCTGTTGAGGTTGATATACAGAATAACAAACAAAGAGGATGGGTCTTCATTAAAAGTGTTCCTTTTTTTTCCCTGTCTGGCGTTATTTTATTTTTAAATTACTTTTTTTCTGTTGATATGATTGTGGGTTTGCGACTGTTGCTAGAATGGTTTCGTTGCCAGTCTTGTGCTTTTCTTGCTAAAAGGTGAATATTCAGGTATTGTTTCGGTTGGAGGGGGTTGGATTATCTTTATTAACGAAAGAAAGGACTTGGGACACAACGTCTCTCCAAAATAAGTACCGTAAATTGTTGAAGACTTTGTAGATGACTTCTATTGTACCTGCAAGCATTTTGTTTATTTGTGTTACATTTTTACTGCGTTATTCTGCTATAAAATTGAGGGCAAGCGAGGTAGTGGTAGGCCCAGAACAACATACTTAGGGAACCTAAACAAATGGGTAACGGGGAAAGATCAGGGAAACTTAGCTTTTCTGAGAGCATCTGAGCAAAGGAATGAATGGAAAACCGTAACCGCCGATGTCTGTCGCAGATCTGGCACTGAATGATGATGATGATGATTCTGCTATTATAAGGCATTGTGAATTGTCTGAGTTAGCTTAATTTGAAACGACCGCTGCGCACCAATAAGATAACACAAATAGAAAATAGGAAAATTTGGCGATACACTAAACAGTGACTTAAAAAAAAAAAAAGTAAACTGTGCGATCTCTGTCAATGAGCAAGCTTGCTAGTTTACCGCTAATACGAAATCTCAACAAAACTAGGACACTTTCCTCTTCCATCTCGTTTTCCTCCTCTCCTTCCTCATCCTCTTCTTCTCCCCCCTCGTCTTCTCCTCCATTATCTCTTTGTCCTTTTGAAGACTGAATACGCACAACACGATTAATTGCGCACGCTTTCAGCCATTAGCAGTGACGTAATGACGCCCAACAGGGAGGCTTTATTAAACCAGCTGGGAAAAAGGTAGAGGTGGGCAAAATCCGGATAAACTATAAGTATAACCAGATAATTCTCAATGAAACATTTTCCGAATTCAGACTCTTTTAACTCCCTTTCCTGACCCGCTTGCCGAAGAGGGTGCATCCATTTGTTGAAGTGATGCTAACCCGTTTGTCAAAGTGGTTCTAACCCATTTGACGAAGCGGTTCATATCATATTAATTGCAGAAGAGGTGCACTAACATATTATCCGAATTTTGCTAAAGCGACTCATTGCCCAGCCCTAGAAAAAGGAAGTTGGCGCCATTTTTCCCTCCATCGCTCCACGCCCGCCGACACTGAAGAGTTCCGTTCTGGCGATCATTAATCAAGCAAGACGCACCTCAAGTGTTCAGCATAGTCTCACGAGCTGGTAACTGTATACACACAGTCGGGCCGGTATAAATAGATAATTGTAAATATTATTCATAATTATGATATCCCATTAAAACAACATTAAGAACCGGCTCGGATGCCGCTCGCAAATTACATCTAATCACAGGGGTACGACGTGTGAGTTTACGGAACAATATACTGCGTTTCTTCTTCTTGGCTCATAAAAGAACAGCAGCAAGAGTTGACGCAGAAGTTACAATGTTTTTGGCAAGTGATTTGATTGCGCGTGACTGCAACCTGGAAAGGAGTATCATTTCGGGAAATCCTGTAAACATTTTTTCGAACCCCCCACAGACAAGCACATAAATCTTTTTTTAAAAACCCAAAAGAAAACCGCACACACACACACACACACACACACACACACACACACACACACACACACGCCTGGCATTATTTTCGGATACATAGAGGCTTGAATCTCTGTTTCCACTCTGGCAAGCTTAAACCTTATTCGATTTAGTGAAGATACTTCAAAATCGACCCGACAGTGAGCATTTTATGCCTCAACAAGATCCATTATCTCCGTGACGTAGGTGTGGGGAGAGACTTACGTACATTTGAAAGAATCCAAAACGTTCGTCCATTGTCGAATAGAAATATGGTTTTCTTAGACAGGTGGGAGATTTGGACAGTCTCCCTCCCACACACACACACACACACACACACACACACACACACACACACACACACACAAACACATTATACGCCCACATACACAAGCTCATTCCCCATCCCTTCCGAAAATTGTTATATTTTCAATAGGTACGGTACCATGAGTAATCATATTTCTCGGCTTACAACAAAAAAACAACAAGAAGGAAAACAAAAATAAGATAAAACTACGTACGTGCTGGCAATGATGCCATCCCCTACTCTGCGGTACTTTGACAAAAAGCCTTTTTCTTATTCTTCATATTCACTTCAGTTTTGAGAAATCAACGATTTTCGGTGTTCTTTTAATATCTGTTGTTGAGAACAGGGAATTCCATTTTTCTTCAGGATGCAAGATCAACCGTTGATGTACGGTGAAAAATAGTTTTAATATTATAAGAAAAACGAAAAAAAGCTTATTTCTCGAAACTGCTGTGAATAAGAAAAAGGGCGTTTTGTCAGAGTACGGCAGTAACTGCGCAGACCCGTTACGTTGACATTCAGACAGAGAAAATAAGAATAGAACATGCTCAACATTGCCATTGAATAAAACATAAAACAGACGGCCAGACTCCTCCATGTTCAGGCACCCCGCAACGAGAACACTCGTAACGCATCAGACTAGACAGCTTCATCGAGGGAAAAACACCAGCTCAAAAAGACAAAGCACCCCATTACAAATCCTCAGAGAGCTGTAGGGTGCTTCGTTCATGGGGGTATTATTGATACTCAAGAAATCACTTCAACGTGTGGTGGTTTTGGCTTGGAATAGATCTACAGAAAACGAAGAATGAAACGATAAAAAGCATGAAGAAACAGCATGGTATGGAAACTAATTGAACTGTCTACGCTCTTAAAATAAATTTGACCTGAGATAGGAGAGTGCAGACGAGTAGAAAACGTACCAGATCAAAACAATTTTTAAAATGCTGATTGGTTAAAAGACCTCGTTCTAGTTTTCGTGTCTGATCAGTTTTGCACCACTTCTGAGCCCTCTGCACATATCGGAGACAAACGTTCGTCATCCACACAATTTCTGTTAAACATGATTAAGATAGGATCATTTATTCCACCTTAGAAAGGTTAGTGAAATTTTTAATGGTGATGCTTTTCTGCAACACGTTTCTGGTTACACCTTTGCTTTTGCTTCTTGATCATCATCCCCTTGAAAAAAACTTGTAGGTGGATAGCCCGTGCTCAAGTGTGGTTTATACCTTATATCTTGTCAAACATCTTTCGTCCTTATCTCTCCTCTTCTTTTTTTATGCATGTTACTATCTAGTTACAGTTCTAATCTCGGCACTTGTATAATCTAATTGTGTTGCAAGTGCCGCAAAAACACTTACTAAAACTTTTTTAAAAACTAAAAAAGGCAAACACAAATACCACAGAGAATTTTGCAGCCCGTTTCTTTCACTCCTCAGTATTAATTTTTGGTTTCCCTCGGTGTGTCACTCAGCCCAAGACCAGTCCATCTCTTTATAAAATTATTGCTTTTTCCACCACTCTCTCTCTCTCTCTCTCTCTCTCTCTCTC
>NW_004797536.1:702798-705193 GCF_000002075.1 Aplysia californica | reverse complement strand
AGAGAGAGAGAGAGAGAGAGAGAGAGAAAGGGGAGGGGGAAAGAAGGGAGAAAGAGAAAGGGCGAGAAAGGGAGAGAGAGATGGAGAGAGAGAACTACAACGAGCGAGTGCATGCTTTATCACCTCAATGTCTCCCACCACGCTCATCGAAGTCTCAACTCGTTCACTGACGACACACACAAAATAAACCCAAACAAACACGCCAACAAGCTAATAAACAACCACTGCACGTGCACACATATGTCATGGGAGCAGACAATAAATGGGCAACGCGATGATTTTTCTTCCTTGAAAGAATGAAGACCGGAGTGCCAAGTGGGCAAATCCGCAAGTGAGGATTGAGGGCTAGACGCGGATTTCCTGGGCCCGACAATTAATGGTAGACAGGCAGGCTGGGAAACCCTGACAGGTTCACATACACACTGGTAGACAGACAAACTGGTAGACAGACAAACTGGGAAATCCTGACAGGTTCACATACACACTGGTAGATATACAAACTGGTAGACAGACAAACTGGTAGACAGACAAACTGGGAAATCCTAGCAGGTTCACAAACAGACTGGTAGACTGACAAACTGGTGCACACTAACAGCTTGGCGTACAGACTGGTAGACAGACAAACTGGTAGACAGGCAGACTGGGAAACCCTAGCAGGTTCACATAAAGACTGGTAGACAGACAAACTGGTAGACAGACAAACTGGAAGACAGACAAACTGGAAGACAGACAAACTGGTAGACAGGCAGACTGGGAAACCCTGAAAGTAGACAGACACAATGGTTGACAGACAAACTGGCAGACTGACAAACTGGTACACACTAACAGCTTTGCGTACACACTGGTAGACAGACAAACTGGTAAACACTTATAGGTCCACATACAGACCGGTAGACAGACACACTGGTACACACTAAGAGGATGACATACAGACTAGTATACTGGTAAACTGGCAGACAGACAAACTGGTAGATACTTAGAGGTTCACATACAGACTGGTAAACATACAAACTGGTAGACACTAACAGAGTGGTAGAGAGACAAACTGGTAGACACTTAGAAGTTCACATACAGACTGGTAGACATACTCACTGGTAGACAGACAAACTGGTACACACAAACAAACTGGCAGACTCATGAACAGACAGACTGCTGAACAGAGCGATAGACAGACTGGTAGATTGTATAAAAATCTAGTTTAGTAAGAGTTTTTTGGCACTAGCAACAAAATTAATCAGGCCATCTAAGTTCCAAGGGTTAATCAAGATTTTTAGTCAAAATACAGTGTCACATTGTTTATGTATTGCTTCTTGTAATACTTATGTAAAGCGCTCAGGGCCTGTACGTCGTGTTTTACTGTCGTATCCATACAACGTGGGGAACTCTGTGCAACCACTTTCCAAAGAGGAAATTTACTCATTAATCCTATAGCCGTACGCTTTGCTGAGTAGTCTGTCAAAATGATTTTTTGAGAAACGCTGAAGAAAGTTTCCAAGATGTCTTTGTACTAGAAGTATTCTATAATGTAAAGAATACAACCCCAGGGGTACACAATGACCCCAGGGCGTACGGATAGGGTTCATCGAGGTTGAGAGCTATATAAATGTATATCATTGTTACTGAGTAAAGTTGTTCTAAGGTCATATCAGCCGGCACAATTTGGGATCTTTTTGTGTACTTTCCGGTTACATATTTTGGTCTGAAATGGATCTAAATTATTTAATAGAGCGAAGATTAGATTTAATGTTAAAATTTAAAAGAAACAGCACGGT
The DNA here is from genome assembly GCF_000002075.1 of Aplysia californica. Lineage (NCBI taxonomy): Eukaryota > Metazoa > Mollusca > Gastropoda > Aplysiida > Aplysiidae > Aplysia > Aplysia californica. The sequence goes on along the minus strand of NW_004797536.1, from coordinate 703,421 downwards.
ATCAAAACTTATTTGGTTGCCGACGACCTCGAAATAGATAATACCCAAAGTAATAAAAGTAGGAAACGAGATAGATAACCACAAAGTACTAGCTGGTTGAAACACTTTATACTCACTTTCGTGTTCGATCAGTATTGTCCAGCTTTAAGTTTATTAGTAAGAGTTTAATGACACTTGAAATACAATAAGTTCATATAAGTTCCGAAGATTTAAGGTGTTACAAGAGAGTAACAACCCCGCCCTCCAAAAAAACAAAAAAACAAAACAACAACAAAAACAACAACAACAACAAACAAAACAAAACAAAACAAAATTAAATTAAAGGAGAGATAAAGGTGACAGATGTTTGACATAGAAAAAGGAGCAAACCACATCAGAGCACCCGCCAACCACCCACATGTCAATCTTTGAGCCCTTCACTCACGTCACAGACCATAATACATGTATAATGATATAATTGTCATTTTCAAACTCCCTGTCGATGGTCAAATCAGTAGCTTATAAAGCCAAAGAGTTGTTGCTAGGTTTGCCTTTGTGTAGAGCCAAGAGCCAATACAATAACGACCATGCTTTTAAAAGATCAGAGGTGTTACAAGAGAGCAACAAACATAAAAAAGCAGAAG
>NW_004797536.1:699468-702698 GCF_000002075.1 Aplysia californica | reverse complement strand
TCGTGTTCGATCAGTATTGTCCAGCTTTAAGTTTATTAGTGAGAGTTGAATGGCACTTGAAACGCAATAAGTTCTTATAAGTTCCCAAGATTAACGGAGTTGCAAGAGAGTAACAAAGCAAGAAATAAAAAAGAATTTGTTTTTTAAGGAGAGATAAGGATGACAGATGTTTGATATAGAAGAAGGAGCAAACCATACAAGGGCACCCGCCAACCACCCACTTGTCCATCTTTGAGCCCATCACTCACGTCACCGACTATAATATAATACATGTAATATCATTGTCATTTTCAAACTCCCTGTCGATGGTCAAATCAGTAGCTTACAAAGCCAAAGAGCTGTTGCTAGGTTTGCCTTTGTGTAGAGCCAAGAGCCAATACTAAAAAGATCATGGTTTTAAAAAAAAGTTTTGGTAGAGATTTTACGGCGCTCGCAACTGCATAAGGTCATATGAGCGTCAGAAGATTAGAGGCGTTACAAGAGCGCAACAAACATAAAAAAGAAGAAGGGGCGAAAACGACAATAAATGTTTGATAGGAAAGAAGAAGCAAACCACACCAGAGCACCGGCCAACCACCCACGCGTATGTGTTTGTGAATGAGGAAGTTTGTTCAGAACTGAACAGACGAAAGCAACACGAATTATGGAATATCTGGAGAAGAGAACACAATATCAAAGGCAAGGAACAGTCCCACGTCATAGAGAGAAGGGGGGGGGAGACAGAGAGAGAGAGAGAGAGAGGAGAGAGAGAGAGAGAGAGAGAGAAAGAGAGAGAGAGAGAGAGAGAGAGAGAGAGAGAGAGAGAGAGAGAGAGAGAGAGAGAGAGAGAGAGAGAGAGAGAGCGTGAATGAGTCAGAGACAGACGCGAGGGAAGAAAAAGAGGAGATAAAGACTGAGACTGAGACAGAAAGACACAGAGAGACAGAGACGGGGGTAGAGAAAGAGAGATAGAGAGTAAACATGATACCTGTCTTAAAGCACGTGCCACCTATAGGAGTTTGTTGTGTTAGGTGCCTCAATATGAATGGGCGGATCTATAGATAGAAACAAACCCATTACCTCACACCTTTACATCACCAAACCTGTGACATTTTGGCAGCCCGGACGAGATGAATGTGCCTGTGTACCTACATGCACTGCCTTCATGCCATCTTTAGCGACATTCATACATTGATGTATTTTTACGTTTAGTTTTAGTTTTATGAGGATTTTTTTTTACGGCACTTGCAATAAATTATGTCTTACAAGTTTAGACATTTTGGCAGCCCCATCGGCACTTGCAATAAATTAGGTCTTATAAATTTAGACATATAGGCACAGTCTCACTGAGTTAAATGTATATAAAGATCTATACCTTCATGCACTGGCTTCGTGTAAATCTTTCCCTACAGTCATACATGTATTTTTATGCTTAGTTTTAGTTTGATGAGGATTTTGTTTACGGCACTTGCAATAAATTAGGTCTGATAAGTTTTGACATTTTTGGCACAGTCTCACTGAGATAAATGTATATATAGATGTATACCTTCATGCACTGGCTTCATGAAATCTTTAACAACACTCATACATGTATCATAATGTTTAGTTTTAGCATTAGAGTTCTACGGCACTTGCAACATCAGAGCAGAGGAATAGAGGTGTTACAAGAGAGAAGCAAGCAAAGAAAAGAACGATATTGAAGTATGAAAGATGTTCGACAGTTTCATTGAAATTATTAACAAGTATACCAACACGCACTGCATTTATGCAATCGTTACCTACATATTATTATGTATCCTATATGCAATAATAATATATATATATATATATATATATATATATATATATATATATATATATATATATATATATTTATAAAAATAAATATACACATATATACATATATCTATATATATATACTTAAAAAATATATAGACTAAAATATATATTTCACTATGTTTTATGTTTTAGTTTTTAGTAAGAATTAAACGTCACTTGAAACATAAACAGGTCACACAAGTGCCGAGAATTGGAGGTGTTAATAAAAGAGTAACATACACAGAAAAGAAGAAGATATAAGCAGTTTAGACGTTTGGTAGGAAAAAAGGAGCTTACCATGTCAGAGCACCCGTCACCCGCCCACTTTGACATTTTGGGACAGTTTTACAGAAATGAAAATAAATACATAATTATTACGCATACATTGCGCTCATGCAATCTTTACTTCAACTCAAGCTTGTATGTGGGCGGTGTTACAGGTACTTTGTTCCTTTCTTCCTATCAGACATAATATATCGTCCTGTATCTCTCCACCTTTTCTTTAGTTCAGTTTTTTAGTAAGAGTTTTACGGCATTTGCAACACAATGAGGTCAAATAAGTGCCGAAGATTAGAGGTGTTACAAGAGAGTAACAAACACAAAAAAGAAGGAGGGAGATAAAGACGATAGATGTTTTACAGGAAAAAAGAAGCCAACCACAGCAGAGCACCCGTCAACCACCCACTCCTTTTGTTTGTATGTTACTCTCTTGTATGTAACGCATCTTATCTTCGGCACTTGTGTGGCCTATAATTTGTGTTGCAAGTGCCGTAAAACCACCAACAAAACAATAATTCTACTGTATTCGTTTCGGTAGTGGATCCCTGTACGCAATGTTTTGTGTGTGTGTGTGTGTGTGTGTGTGTGTGTGTGTGTGTAGGGGGGGGTTGCATGTCTGTCTGTGGTTGTTGTATGTGCCCACGTGCGTGTGTTGCTGCTGTCAGTGAAAACATCAAGCACATTAACCTATGGGCACAGATGTACATATGAGAAAATTATACGTTTATACCACAGTACAAGAGGGTGCCGCGGTGGAGTAGTTAGTGCGCTCATCTCCGAAGTGAAAAGTCCGGGTTCGAGCCTCGTTTCGGACACATATATTTTTTGCCCCCTCCTGCCCACCCAGCAGTAATGGGTACCTGACTAGGAGTCGGGGAAGAAAAGGCCACACGGAAAGGAACTGGCTATCCTACCACAATATGCTTAAGACACAGGAAGTTTTCTCACTCAACAAGGCAATCCCCAATGTCCGGATCGGATGCGGGAAAAAACTTTTACCGCAGTACATTAGTTACCATTTCAGGAAGCTTTCACTCAGCACCATCATCTTTCCTTTCAATACCCCCCCCTCCCCGCTTTCCACACCCACCGTTCCCACCTACCACTTCCTGCCCCAAACTCTACCTGAGTATTGAAAATAACAAAAAAAAACA
>NW_004797536.1:694947-699368 GCF_000002075.1 Aplysia californica | reverse complement strand
GTGTGTGTGTGTGTGTGTGTAGGGGGGGGTTGCATGTCTGTCTGTGGTTGTTGTATGTGCCCACGTGCGTGTGTTGCTGCTGTCAGTGAAAACATCAAGCACATTAACCTATGTGCACCGATGTACATATGAGAAAATTATACGTTTATACCACAGTACAAGAGGGTGCCGTGGTGTAGTTAGTGCGCTCATCTCCGAAGTGAAAAGTCCGGGTTCGAGCCTCGTTTCGGACACATATATTTTTTGCCCCCTCTTGCCCACCCAGCAGTAATGGGTACCTGACTAGGAGTCGGGGAAGAAAAGGCTGCACGGAAAGGAACTGGCTATCCTACCACAATATGCTTAAGACACAGGAAGTTTTCTCACTCAACAAGGCAATCCCCAATGTCCGGATCGGATGCGGGAAAAAACTTTTACCGCAGTACATTAGTTACCATTTCAGGAAGCTTTCACTCAGCACCATCATCTTTCCTTTCAATACCCCCCCCTCCCCGCTTTCCACACCCACCGTTCCCACCTACCACTTCCTGCCCCAAACTCTACCTGAGTATTGAAAATAACAAAAAAAACACAACACATGTTAAATCTTTTACTTTCCATTTATTACACTGACAGATCTAAACTGCAAAAACTTCGCCAAAGCAAAAATTCAGGAAAAAAAAACAACCAAAAGCTCCATTAGCAGTGCATGTAGTGGAGAACTCCACTTTCTGAGAGCAGGTAAATTTCAGTTTTTAATTACATGAAACATTATGACATTGTAATCTCGAACTTTGCAATAATACAAGACTTCATAACCAAAGTATGTTTGATGAGGGAAAAGATGTGCATGGAATAATTAGAAGAGGCGAAGACTCCGCAAAGACATGTCTTGAACACAACAACTTGGCCAGCAAAGCTGATTTTTAAGGAGATATATATTTGACATCTAATAAAATACACTTACACACACACACACACACACACACACACACACACACACACACACACACACACACACATGGAGGAATTTTTTCCCACGACAGACAATAAAAAAGGTACCGTACATGTATAAAAAATTCATCACCAAGATGGTCGGGTGGTTTAGAAATAAAAACTTGGCTGAATGAATCAAACTTAAGGCTTGGCAATGAACTAATACCAAACACAGATTTTTAATAAGTAATTGTAATAAACCGACAATTGCGTTTGGCTAAATGAGTTGCACAGCTTGCTAACCACTTCAGTTCGTAAGGAAAGTGATGATTGACTTAGTATGCACTGATTTACCCCTCTCCTACTCCCTCCTCCCTCCTGCCCCCCTCTCCCTTTCCCTCTCTATATACACTGACTTACCCCTCTCCCCTTCCCTCTTTACCCCTTTTCCTTCTCTACACAGACTTACTCCTCTCCCAGTCCCTCTTTCCCCCCTCTCCCCTTCCCTCTCTATATGCACAGACTTACCCCTCTCCCACTCCCGCTCCCCCCCTCCCCTTGCCTCTCTACACACTTACTCCTCTCCCAATCCCTCTCTCCCCCCTTCCCTCTCTACACTGACTTATCCATTTCACTTTCTTTTTCCACATTGACTTTCCCATTCAAAACAGGGAACAGCTGAACATGTCTAGAGGCAGAATTCACAAAGCCACTGCCGAAAAGTGGTCACAGAGAGGAGGCAAAATCATTATTAACAATGCATAAAACAAATACCCAACCCCCACTCTGCCCCCCCCCAAAAAAAAACAACAACAAAAAACAACAACTAAATAACCCCCTCCCCCTGAAAAAAACAAGAACCCAGATAAGATAAGATAAGATAAGATAAGATAAGATAAGATAAGATAAGATACAAAAAACCCCAACAAAACAACATTAATGCAAAATCATAAAATATGATATCATTATCATTGGAAAATACAACATAAGTGAATGCAGCACATATACACAGAAATGCCAGGAGCATGTGGGAATTGCAAGCATGGTTGATCTGATAGCATAAAATTGTCAGTTTTCACAAGCTATAAAAATCTGTTTTAGAAAAAAAGTACACATACTTTTTCAAAGTGCCAAAAAAATCTACCAGTCATGGCAAGCCACACATAAAGTTGATGTTATGTCAAGGTGATTGTTTAAAACACATTTAAAAAAAAAAATTCCAGAAGGGATTAACAAAATGGTCCTTAAGAGCTTTTTTTCATTCACATTCACACCGATGACATATTTTCACAAAACTATGTTTGCTGACCAATACAAATCATTCAAATTAAGGATTGTCGGACTTACACACACACACACAAACACACACACACAAACAAATACACATATATACCTTCCAGCAGTCAACTACCCTTGTGATCTAGCAAGGGAATGCAAAGAACACAAATAAACACACACACACGCACACACACACACACACACACACATTCTACACTCGTTCATCCTTTCCCAATTCCCAATTTGTAACTATTGCAAAAAAAAGCATATAAGGCCAAAAATAAAAGGATGCTCTCAATTTTTTCTTTATTGCAAAAAAAAAATATTTTAATACAAAAATATCCGTCTTTCTCACCCAGTCAGCATAGCAATGCAGAAGCAAAGGACAAAATAAAATATAATACAAACACACACACACAAGACCCATCACCATACAACATGGAGGCCGAAAGTAAAATCATAGAGCTCTTAGAGTCTCAAATAAAAATATTCAAAAGCATCTGAGAAAACTCGGAATAATTCAGAGATACTGTTCAGTTCCGTTCCTTTGAATCCGTCATGCGCTCAATCCAGCCATGACCTGCTTGCGGATGAAGGTCTCTTTCAGATGTGGGTCAAGGCCGTTCAGGGCCCTCTGCTGGATGGCCCCTGCCCTTGCACCGTCCTTGGCGACCTCTCTCTCCATCTGCACGTAGTTCAGCCATAGATCTGTGGGGGTCAAAGAACAAAAGGGAGTTAATCATTGCTTCAAGCGTAGTTCTATCTAAAAGTAGTAAAATTTCCAGTAATGGCCATAGACAGCGAAAAGAACTTGTCAGTATGTCAGTGCTTGTTTTAGTGTCTGTAAAACGGCGGCTTGCACTCTATGCTTCTCAGGATGCTGAGATTGCTACAGAATGGCAACAGGTCTTCTTGGGTAATAGCACAAGATTGTAAAACGCACAGAGCTGGTTGTTGAGTGGGAATTTGGGTTACACAAATGCTATCTACTATTTATTTTTATTATTATTCGTCCAAGGGTTTACCGAATTCCCAAACTTTCAAATGCAAGCGAACCAGTTCTACAGGTCACCTGACCAAGGCAATCACCTGCACAAATAACCACTTCCCAATTGCCCCCTTGGCCTTTCTGTACAATGAACCTTTTCAAGACGTCCATCTGTCTAAGATAACCACTTTCCTCCTCAACAATAGGTGACCATCTTAGACAACTGTACGTTCGTGCAGGATCCTAAAAAAGAGCTCTTCCAAGCAAATGGTCACCGTTTGTAGTTGTTTGTTTAACTTGTGTTGTAAGTACAAAAAAGTCCCAATTTGTTTTAGCACTATTTCGTATTATATTCCAGTATTAAACAATGGTCCATCCTATTGCCGTCTGTGTTGTACCCCCTAAGCTTTTCCCTGCCACAAGCAGAATACCTGAATTAAACTCTCATGTCGGGAGAATTTTCATTGAGTGATCGGTCTTTCCGCTGAATTGTTATACACCTCTCAACCTGGATAAATTATAAATCTAAATTATACCAATGGGTCCTCATTAAAAAATGGTCGTCCTTACCTGGTTCGTTCAAGCCAAACTCCACCAAGGCTTCTTCAAAGGCGCCTCGAATCAACTTCAGATTGGGGGTCTCCTAAAGTGAAGATTATGATTATAATAATTATGATAATGATGAAGATGATGATAATAATAATAATAACAATAGTAGCATAAATAATAATAATATTCATAATAATAAAATAATAATAATAATAATAAAACAATAATAATAAAAAGAAAGAAATAATCATTCTTACTCTCCTCTTTCTTTGTACGTTACTTTTAAGTAACACCTCTCGTCTTCGGAGCTTTATGACCCAACTGTGCTGTAAGTGCAGAAAAACTCTTACTAAAAAAATCAACAAAACACCCACCCCCCAAAAAAACCCAAAAAAAACAACAACAACAAAACAAAACAAAACAAAAAATCTAAAACAACAACAAACAAACAAACAAATAATATATATATTTTTCGCGCTCGTGGTTCCCTCCCTTTCGCCATCCCCACAGGGCATTGTAGTGGCCAGCATGTGGTGAGTGGAGAAGATCAAAGATTCAAAGTGTCACTAAAAGGTGAAAGGCAAAAGGTGAAAGGTCACGGTGAAGAAGAGTACGTCATACTGGGCGGCGGAGGGAAAAGATAGGCTCTGTGTGTGTGTGTGTGTGTGTGTGTGTGTGTGTGTGTGTGCGT
>NW_004797536.1:693507-694661 GCF_000002075.1 Aplysia californica | reverse complement strand
ACTGAGACAGATAGATAGATAGATAGATAGATAGATAGATAGATAATTTGTGTGATAGTGTTGTGTGTGTCACAGACTGCTGGCAAGGCAGGGTACATAACTGAGTTAAAACTTCTGAAAATTAGTTATCAATACATCGGTATTGTCCCTTGAGCCTATTTCCATCAGTGGCATTATTATTAGTTCTACTTTTTAAATTATCACTGAAATTGCTATTAAAATTAATATCATTTTGATTACTATATGAAAATCCAGACACTTTATTATAATCCTCATACTTATTTTTATCATGATTTATGTCAAGTCACTATTATTTTACCTTTGTTGTTGTTATCATTATTATCATTCTCTCTCTCTCTCTCTCTCTCTCTCTCATATACATACATATACACACACACGCACATGAACACACACACGCACACCCACTTACTCTCTCTCTCTCTCACACACACACACACACACACACACAGACACACACACACACACACACTACACACACAGGTACAAAGGTACAACACAGGTGCTAACATCCTCATAATGTCCACTCTTAATTCTTTCCGTGGTCGGCATGCACATAAACTCACAACCACACAGATCACGACTCACTAACCTATTTTTTTAAAATAAGTGTTTTACGGCACATGCAACACAATAAGGTCATATAAGTGCCGAAGATTAGAGGTGTTACAAGAGAGTAGCAAACACAAAAAAGAAGGAGGGGACAATAGATGTTTGATATGAAAGAAGAAGCAAACCACACCTGAGCACCTGTCAACCACCCACTCACTAACCTGTGCACATTCAGCTTGCACGTAGAGTCTGTAGAAAGACATACTGATGGGTCGCATGGTCTTGAGGCTGCAGAGAGAGAAAAAAAAGAGATATATAAAAGAAAACCATTGTAGCCCCATATTATATGATATTGGAGTTTGTTTCGTTTTAGTAAAGTTTTACGGCGCTCGCAACTCTGCATAAGGTCGTATGAGCGCCAAAGCGTGGATGTCAACAGAGAAGTCCAAACGTGGTATCAGGCTTACTCTGCTCACCCATCTAGCCTCAACAGCGCAAGGAGTTTGAAAAAAAAAAATAAAACAACAAAAAACCAAAAAAAACAAAACAAAAGAAAATCTCAACAATAAAAAAACAACAACCCA
>NW_004797536.1:688693-690981 GCF_000002075.1 Aplysia californica | reverse complement strand
GAGAGAGGGGGGGGGATTTAAAAAACGTGCTGCACACACAAATTAAATGCTCATTACGGTATAGAAATTGTCTCTGATCGTTTATCATCACAACAGCCGGAGTGCACCTTTTTGTTCTTTCTTTCTGCTCATCCTTCCTTCCTTCCTTTTTTCCCCACCCAACTTCTTCCTCCGCGGGCTTTTGAAGACAGTTAACTCTAAATTAATAATACAAAATGATAATTATAATAGATTGCATTTATAGAGCGCTCTATCCCATACTAGTATAAGCACTGAGCGCTTTACACCAATTACATAATTATTCGCACAAGAAACAATATTTCATAGAAACAAGAAAAATCATTTCAACCACATAGAGAAAAACTTTCACAACCATATATTAACTATAGATCTATACACGAAAGGACAGCAATTTATAAAATATAAAAAAATCAGCGCTTACTGACACACTACAACTATCAATTAAACAAATTAATTATGAGTCTTGAGCTGTTGCAATTCGCTTTGTTCGGTGCTTGATAACGAAAACTAACAACATACGCCAACCGGGGCACACCGTGCGTTAGCTCAGTTGGCATCATGCTGGACCACTGAGCGGATGACCCTGGGTCGAATCTTAAATGGGATGTCTAAACGTTTTGAGTTGATTTTTATTAGTAAGAGTTTTACGGCACTTGCAACATAATAAGGTCATATAAGTGCCGAAGATTAGAGGTGTTACAAGAGAGTAAAAACACAAAAGAACAAACACAATAAAAGAAGGAGGAGAGGTCAGGACGATAGATGTTTGGAAGGAAAGAAGCAGCAAACCACACCACAGAATCCGCCAATTACCCACTAAATCCTGCCCTGTATCACAATTAACCACCACAAAGCTTCCCCCTCTTCTTGGACTAATTGGAGATGTACTACTTAAAATTCCTTCACAGAGTTAAAAGGGGCATTACACCTATACAATAACCAATACATCAACCCACCTACTCATCCTTCTTCTCTTCCAAATCCTCCCCAGTATCAGCGTCATGGCGAAGAGACGATAGTTTAGTGGCCAGGCTACTGGACTCACAATTGTAAGTTAGCAGTTCGCAGGTACGGGGGTTCGAGACTCAGCTAGATCCGACGTTGCGTCCTTGAGAAAGGCACTATCCTACTTAACTTTTAGTAACAGAGTTACAGCACTTGCAACACAATAAGGTCATATAAGCGATGAAGATTAGAGGTGTCACAAGAGAGTAACAAACACAAATACACCAACCCTCTCATCCTTCTCCTCTTCCAAATCCTCCCCAGTAAAAGCGTCATGGTGAAGAGACGATAGTTTAGAGGCCAGGCTACTGGACTCACAGTCGTAAGTTCGCAGGTACGGGGGTTCGAGACTCAGCTCGGTCCGACGTTGTGTCCTTGGGAAAGACACTTCACCCGAACTTTACCATTAATTGGCTCTGTCCTATCGGTGATGGACGTTAAATGAGGAAATTGTGTCTCTTAAATAAACTTGCAGTGCTGCAAGAAGCTTTAAACCTATACAGTGGTAAATAACCTTACGGTATTACATGTCGCGGCGTTACATCTATACAACTTTTTTCTCTTTACCGCCACCACCACAACTGCAGCAGTGCTCCCTCATGTATCCACCTTCTATCATCCCACCTCAACCGTCCTGTCTCCTTTTAGGCTTCTTTCTCCACCTTCTATCATCCCACCTCAACTGTCCTGTCTCCTTTTAGGCTTCTTTCTCCACCTTCTATCATCCCACCTCAACCGTCCTGTCTTCTTTTAGGCTTCTTTCTCCACCTCCTATCACCCCCCCCACCATCAACCCACACGTATAATCTTTTAAACCCTCCCACAGCATTTCACAGCCTCAAAATAAACAGAAAAACCCCCTTATGAAACTTGATCGATGTGGAGCTAAACAATCCTACAGATTCCCACGTTCCCCGTTTTTCTTTTCCCTCCCCTCATTCGCAACAAACAACACGGAGGAGATAGCTTAAGGCATCGTTTTGTGTAATCATGCGAAGAAAACACGTCCTGCCGAGGTTCCATCTCCACTAGTCCTTGAAAAAAAAAACTCCCACAGAAAGAAGAAAAAACAACAACACAACAACTGCGCGTCAGATTCAAGCATTCGTTTAACTCTAATACGTTTTCATTGCCGAGAAATTAACAGCCTTGGGCTACGCGATATGATAATGAAAGCCACTTCGGTTGTATCTCAACTTCATGGGAGAATAATACAATTTTTTTAAAAAGTGGCCAGTTGCCGGTGGAGAGAGAGAGAGAGA
>NW_004797536.1:687351-688182 GCF_000002075.1 Aplysia californica | reverse complement strand
CCCCCCCACACACACACTTTTCTGTGAAATGGGCTATTTTAAAAAAAATCCTTATTCTTAAGATAAGTCTGCTGAAATCCTGCAGCTCCTAATGTTTTCAGCTGGCGTCTGTGGTGTAGTGAAGAGTATTTTCTTATAATATGATCTAAATAGTGTTGTTGGGGGCGTAAAACCTTTTGCAACTATAATAAATATTACAGACTGTCTTCTTTTCATTACACCTTTCAGTATGAAAAGACGGACACGTTCCTCATTTAAACACATGCAATTTTCCAATCCAAACAATTTAATTCGGCATTACACGATTCGAGCACGGTTTTCTGCAAAAGAAATTAGGACTGTTTGTTGGGCGTACGCTTTCATTAAGCCACCTCAGATTGCTAGCCTCTTTAACATGTTTGAAAATGGGGATTTTCCATCAAGTTCGTTTGAGTCATTAGGCCTAAAGGGAAACCGCTCTGTAATCAGTGCGACGCAAAAGGGTCAACAGTGTGCCCGTAAAATCGAACGTAGCAAACTCAAGTCTCTAATTAAACATTCAATAACGAGTCGAAAGAATAAAGCTAGACGTTATTATTTGTAATTATTTTCTTTCTAGATTTCTTCTTCAAACGTTTCAGTTATAGTTTTACGGCACTTGAAACACAAAAGAAGTTATATAAGTGCCGAAGATTAGAGGTTTTACAACTGAGTAACATGACAAAGTAGAGAAGGGGGAGAGATAAGGCGATAATAAATGTTTCATGATATTTGATTCGATAAAAGGGAGCAGACCATACACGATGACCCGCCAACGACCAACTGCATATATATCCACATAATGGTGAAGGG
>NW_004797536.1:683673-686485 GCF_000002075.1 Aplysia californica | reverse complement strand
GAGAGAGAGAGAGAGAGAGAAAGGGGGGGGGATCAGACTAATAAGAAAGAAAAATAAGGGGGTGGGGGTCATTTCTATCTTTATTCTCTTGCGAGCACAACTTCCTCATTTCGCCGTGAGTTGGACACGAGTGTCCTGCAACTGTCCAGTATTATGAGGGGTTTTAGATGATCGACTTCACAACCAAACCATGCACCCATAAACAAAAAAAACCGACAAAAAAACCCGTACAGAAACACTACACCAAACATTAACAAAGAAATGAACAGATCTATTCAAACAGACGCACGCACACACCAACCCCTCAAACAGAACGAGTGAATGAGACAATGCCTCGGCCCGACTTCAAAACCACATGAAACAACCAACAGGCACACACCCCCTTGCGCACCGACCGGAAGAATGGATTATGCAAATGAAGGCGGCCACAATACCATCACGTAAGGATTAGTGTCAAAAGTCTCCCCCAGGCGGACGAAATGTCTCCATCACGTTTGTATGAATAATTAAACCGTCGATTGTCGCTGTTAAAACAAGGGCCGACCTCAGCAATATTAAACTGCCCCGATATTAAAGATATTTCGTTTATTCATAAACAGAGACAACCACAATTTTGAAGGGTATTATAATAAACGCGTTGTAAAACTTCAACTCAGTGAACAGAGCCCCCATATTAGCTCATGCCAATTGGACTGATAGTCGTGTTATAAATGTGGTCACATACTGCAGCCGTCGCCTGATGCAGAGAGGATGCAAGATAAATGAGGTACCCATAAAATGAGTTATTATTCCAAAGGCATGTACAGAAAGGTTTTAGCTTTGTTGTTCGCGGAAATGAGATTGGCAAAGAAAAAGGACACACACACTTAACAGTGCTGAGCAAGGGAGCAATTAGTGAGTAAGTGTTTGTGTGTGTGTGTGTGTGTGTGTGTGTGTGTGTGTGTGTGTGTGTGTGTGTGTGTGAGAGAGAGAGAGAGAGAGAGAGAGAGAGAGAGAGAGAGAAAGAGAAAGAGAGAGAGAGAGAGAGAAAGAGAGAAATACATCAATTAATTACTCAAAGAAAATACACCTCGGAGAGTGCAAAGCATTCCATCATGCCTTCGTTTGAAGAACTTCTTTCGAAATAATAAATCACACACGGATTCAAACCAAGGATACCATCATAATCGGCTCTTGAAAGATTGTACTAAAACCAAGTCTTCTTTTCAATCTTAAGCGTGGCAGATCGAATATGAAAAAATCCCAATAAAATAGCCCTCAAATTGAGCACTGTAACTTGAAAGAGACCGTCAATATAGTCATGTATCTCCGAACAAGAACCTTGGTCTCATTTCTGTTTATTTAAACTACGGACTTTTAGTAAGCTCACTTTACCGGCGTGTGTGGGGCAGCAGTTAGATTAGGTGCTTCACTTTCGCACGGAAGAGACCCAAGGTCGATTCCCAAGTGTGGCGAATTTTTATCGAGTATCTCAGTCTTTCTGCTAGGATGTTGTATCAGTTGTATCCCTCTGACAGGCAGGGTCGGAAGCCTGCCTCGTAAACGATTTAAATTGTGTCGATGCGCAAAAACAAATAAGTTTGAAAAAATGTAACCTTACTGCACTAAACATGTACGCTGACAGTATCATTTCGCTACCTCAAAATTGCAAAGATCTATCTGATATTTTGGCCGTATTGTGTTACGCTCTCTCTCCTCTATCAAAATCGTAAGATTATTCAGATTTGTTACCAAGACATTAAAAAACTGCATTCGAAAAAAAGTAGGACATGTGAAACTCAAACTTTTTTTTACGTCAAGTTTCTCAAAACTGGATACTGAGCAGATAGAATTTTGCAATTCTGGGGGAGCGATTTGCTATAATACCGCACGACGAAATAAGACAACTCCGGTGCGATTCTCTCAAAGAAGAGTTCTTGAATTCGGATTATTTTCTAGAGAGCTTTAAAAGCTCTACACTTAGTTTGCCCGGACCCGTTGAACGATCAATTCGAAAGTCCCGGATCTTAAAAAACCCAAAAAACGTCTACGGTATTTTAGGCGATTAAACCATACCAATCAGACTAATCGGTCTGCACTCACTGTAATGTAAAAATGCTTCCACAATCAGCAGAAAAGCATCACATTTTCCTTGTTTCAGTAAGATTATTACGGCACTTGCAAAACAATAATGTCATGTAAGTGCCGACGATTAGACGTGTTACAAGAAAGAGTAACACACACAAGAAAAGAAGGGGGGGGGGGGATCATGACGATAGACGTTTGATAGGAAAGAAAGAACAAACCACAGCAGAGCACCCACCGGAATGAAAAGTTGAAACACGGTAAGGTCCTATAAGTGCCTACATAGATTAGACGTGTTACAAGAGAGTAACAAACACAAGAAAAGAAGGGGGGGAGGGATCATGACGATAGACGTTTGATAGGAAAGAAAGAACAAACCACATCTCGGAACACCCGCCAACCACCCGCTCACATTTCCCAGACCAGCAGGAACCTATAAGACACTCTTTCTTTAAAAAAAAATAAAAAAAATCGGTCAGGTTCATTTTCCCATTTCGGAGCCGACAGTAATTACGTAATATAGCACAGGGCAGAGGGGGTAGATGGGTGTTTGTGACCGATAGCTCATAATTGCTTTCATTACAGACTCATTTACAGCATCGCTCCAATATATATATACATACATACATACACAGGCGCGCACGCACTTGTTGCTTTCAAACACATCGCGAGAGGCAGACAAATACTGGCAGAGTAAGAGAGGCAGGAAGAAAGAGACGGAATGGGAAGGATGTGAGGAGAGAGAGAG
>NW_004797536.1:680731-681409 GCF_000002075.1 Aplysia californica | reverse complement strand
TATATACACCTCCCTACTACCAGCCCCACCCACACACAATGAAACCATGACCGGACGCTATGACCCCCGTAGTCGTTTTTCATCTTCCCATCGATCTCCACCACCACCACCACCACCACCACCACCGCCGATCATAATACTCCGAGAGGACAAAAGACGCACGTGAAAAGGGTGAGTGGTCCCACAGAAAGACGACGCTCGGCTCACGGCCACGCACGGGCGCGGTACGTCCGAGGGGAACGACGTCCGAACTACCTGACCCTGATGACCTCTGACATTAATTGAATAATCGAAGATTGCAGGAGTACGGTCGAACCTGTCCACCAAGTCGGCAACCCATTGTCGAGGAGAGTTTGAGTTTGAGTAAAGAGAAGCGTATCGACATGAAAGAAGCTGCATGAAGACAACGTTGAGACCATCTTAAGCTAAATTGGTCGCTTTTAAGGACAAACGGGCTAACCCAGATTTCGGGGGTTTCCAGAAATCGTGACCTACACCAAAAGAGGGCATTGCCCCACCTAAGTAAAACAGATAGACAAACAACAAAGGGAAAAAAATAGGACCTATAAGTGGCGCCCTCTAACCACTTGCTCGTTGAGGAAAAAACTCGCCATCTTAGCTTAGGTAAACTACTTTTAAAAAACCAAACAAACAACAACTACAAAAACAAAAACGAAA
>NW_004797536.1:677362-678647 GCF_000002075.1 Aplysia californica | reverse complement strand
CACACACACACACACACACACAGAGAGAGAGAAAAGGCGTTAAGTGGCTATACACGGCGTCCGCTCGGCCACTCTGGTGCAGCAGATTGATAACGGGGGCCGGGGAAATCCCGGACGGACAGACAGATCGACGGACGGGTACAGACAGATCAACGGACGGGTACAGACAGACAGACAGACAGACAGACAACTGGACAGGCAAACTGACATGTGGACAGACAGACAGACAGACAGACAGACAGATAGACAGACAGAGGAGTCGATAAAAGGAAACAGCGGTATCCACTAGGCAACTCAGGCTGGTGCAGCGACGTGATAACATGGGTCGGGGGAAAACCTGGATGTCCGGCGGTCATCTTACAGACAGACGGACAGACAGACTGGCGGACGGACGGAGAGACAGATGGACAAAGGAAAGGACGAGTACGGACAGACAGACTGACGGACGGATAGACAGATGGACGGAGGGAAGGACGAGCTGACAGGAAGACAAATAAACAGATAGTTATGCAGAGGAGGTGATAAGTGGCAACACACCCTGGTGCAGCGACATTCTGATTACTGATACCACGGCCGGGGAAATCCTGGGTGTTCGGCGGTCATACGACAGAGGGATAGACGGACGGGCGGACGGATAGATAGGCAGATGGACATGTTTAGTTTTAGTATTAGTAAGTGTTTTACGGCACTTGCAACACCTTAAGGTTATGTAAGTGCTGAAAAATCAGAGGTGCTACAAGAGAGTAACATACACAAAAAAGAATGAGGGGAGATAAGGACGACAGACGTTTGATAGGAAAGAAGGAGCAAACCACACCAGAGGACCCGCCAGCCACCCACAGATGGACAAATATAATATGATAGAAAGTGGCCGAAAAGAAACGGGTCAAAATAGAAAATGATGTGTTGACTGAAGAAAATACAAAACGTTGATATCTTTTAAACACTTCGTCTCTGAGGTCAATTAACAAAACAACAACAACAACAACAAAACATGTGTGCAATAATGGCCATTTTGTGCTGGACAAAAGCAAGCTATACAGACAAACTAAGAAAAAAGCGACAGCCAAAGTTCAGAAGCTATCAGTGGCGCCTTCAATCATTCGTCCACAACTCGGGCCGCGGGTCTCTCGGGGACAGATCATATTATACAAATGAACTTTGCGACATGGCGTAAAAATACTGAATTCTCATTTGGGAATTTAATTTATTTAAGTCATTGTCTTTAGATTTTAAATTTAAAAGTAAAAAAAAAAAATTTCAAATGAATAAATACGCTAACAAA
>NW_004797536.1:675096-676643 GCF_000002075.1 Aplysia californica | reverse complement strand
GGGTTGGTTTGTTTTGTTGGGGATTTTTTTTCACGGTAGTATCGACACAATTTGGTGCCACAAACTGATTTCCTACCATGACCGGTCTTACTGCTGACTGATGGCTATAAGGACAAACAGTCATTAATCTAATTTATAAAAATAAAAAAATCTCGGTAAATATAGTAAAGATTTTCACTTATTTACGATTTCACAGCAATGTAAATATATATTGAACATGTATACTATTCCGGGTTATGTTGGACACGGTCATTTAACTCAGAGGCCCTACCTTTAAAACAACCCCACACGGTGTTAAAAGAACTCATACAACACCATACCACAAAGTTACACTGGGGGTTGTAAACTCTATTGTTGACTTACATAAATTTAGTGATTCAAGTTATTCATTGTTTTTAAATGAATTATCTTTCTCATCTGCCTGGTGTTCAAACTAGCAAACGTCTCCTTCAGCACTACCTGTAGCATATCCAGTGGGCGTCCCCATATCTAATGGGTTATTGTTTTTAATAATCGAACTTGAATTTAATAGAATGAAAATATGCGAACTACAGCTAATAATCTCAGCAGCGAAGTTAAGGATGCTTTTATAAAGCAAAAATAAAAAGGAATTTAACATGTTTTAACACGGCTACAAAAATTTGGTTGTTTCAAGCGCATGTCTGCTCGAAATTTTGCCATGAACGCCAAATATGAAGAATACAATTTGCTTGTAAAAAAACCCCCATCCTCCCCAAAATTCGCAGATTTATCCAAACAAGACCTGCTTCTTTTCCTCGCAACCCCTAATCCTGCCTGTCGCTGTTCACTGGCGCTAAATCATTATCAATGCAACGATGCATTCTATTCTCGTCAGTTCCTTTTAAACAGAAGTCTTTCGCCCGGGTGCTCCAATTCGAGGGCAGGATACAAGATCACTTGCTCCAGAGCGCCTGACTTTCTTATCTATCTAACGCAATCAAACGTACGTAAAGACGCAGCATCCAGATCTAAAAATGTCTCACACTCCGGGTTGTCTTAAAAGCAAGGCACATCGATGAGGCCCTGGTGACAAATTGAGATATCCACTCGTCCCTCTCACCGGATGATCCTCGGTGTCCAAGTGTGTTGCTAGGCAACGGTAGACGCCTGGGTGTCTGGATGTGCGGTTGCGTGATAGGGCGAGAGAAAGAATGATTGACGGTAAGTTTTTAGGCCCTCATCGGTACAATAAAGGTCATTTAGAAAGAACGATTGGCGGTATATGTTTAGGCTCCCATCTACACGATATAGGTCATTCAGGAGGCGAGCACCCTAGAGCCGGATTGAAATGTTTTGTTTTTTTCTGAGGTGAGGGCTTTAGTTTTGTTCAGTTTCATAGTAAGCGTTTTACGGCAATTGCAACACAAATAGGTCATATAAATGCCGAAAATTAGACATGCTAAGAGACAGACAGACAGACTATTGAAAAGACAGACCGACAGACAGGTAGAGAGAAAGACAGACAAACAGACAGGCTGATTGGCAAAAAGGGAAAATGAAAGATGACAGAATTTTTGGCAGTCAGC
>NW_004797536.1:671754-672924 GCF_000002075.1 Aplysia californica | reverse complement strand
AAAAATAACAACGAAACAAAAACAACAACAACAAACCAACAGCAACAAACAAAAAAACCAGACAAAAAAAAACCCAAAAAAGTTTTTTTTAAAAACCCAACCCAGACAATATCACAGAGGGCGATCTGCAGCAGCAGCAGCAGCACAAGCAGTGGTCAATACGGCAAGCCGCGATATGAACGTGACCACGATAGATAATACGGGGCGGCAGTCTGAATACACATCAAAGCAAAACGGCGCCTGGGATCGATAGCCGCAGTCCTACCAGGGGGACCCGACTCCCTTTGATCCCTGAAAAGCCATGGGAATTGACATTGCTATTCTCAGTCTGCTGGGAAGTTTTGTCTGAGTCCAATAATCCTAACGATTATTATTCTGCGCTTAAGAAAAGCAAGATCTATGCAGCAGTCGAGGGGGCCCAAGTAATGTACGTGAAGTGGTTAGGGCGCTAGAAATGCACGGCGGTAAGAGAGGCTAGTAAAGTAGAGCGGTACGTTCATAATTATGCTAGAAATGTATGGTGATAAGAGAAGCTAGAAATGTATGAAAAGCTAGAAACGTACAGCGGTACGTCATATTATGCTAGAAATGCATGGTGATAAGAGAAGCTAGAAATGTATGAAAAGCTAGAAACGTACAGCGCTACGTCACACGCTAGAAAATGCATGGTGATTTTAAAAAAAGCTAGAAAAGTATGAAAAGCTAGAAATGTAGACCGGTACATCATAATTATCCTAGAAATGCACTGTGACAAGAAAAGCCAGACATGTATTGCGGTACGTCAGATGCTAGAAATTCATTGTAGTTGGGATGCAAGAAATGCATTGTGATACGTCATACACTTCGGAAATTTTACCATGCTGTGATGAAGTCCTATAGACAAGTTCGGGCATTATTTTAAAATGTATATTATGATAAAATTATCATTTATATTTATACAATCTTCACGCGTTCACGGTAGGAGGCTGGAAGAAGTGCGTTTCTGAAACAATAGCCCAAAAGTCGATCAGAACTGAATGCATTATGTACTGGTCACCCACCCATGGATGGTACCTTTTATCTTTCATCCGTTTTCTTTTTTTTTTTCTTCTGTTCAGTGCTTTGACCTTCTTGTATCTCTTTGATTTCCCCTTTTGTTCATATTTCTTTGGAAACATCTCACCACCACCC
>NW_004797536.1:669131-670870 GCF_000002075.1 Aplysia californica | reverse complement strand
GTGATTTCGCAAGAGCAAATCATACCAGACTTACTCAGAAAGGAGGCCAAACCAAAATCTCCACTAATTATTCGGACAAAAACTGTAAAAGCCGTAACTGCATATTCCAACGTGTCCATACAACATGACATTCCTTGATGTAATATGGTCGCTTGTAAGGGACAAGCGGGCTAACTCCGATTTCGGGGGTTTCCAGAAATCTTGACCTACACCAAAAGTATGCATTGCCACACCAAAAGTATGCATTGCCCTACCTATAGCAGAAGTTTGGTTTCACTCGTGTGTACATTTGTTTGGTTAAAGAGAAAACTCTTCTTGTCTTTTGAAGAAACTGAACAAAGGGCAAAAACTTTAGCTTCGATTTTCTCAAAACAGCATTCTTTGGGACAGCCCCCTTGTGCTTAAAAGCGACCATATACAGCATCGTTAGTAGCGCGATCCCCGCGAGAAACTACTTAGTGTGACAAGCACTTCCTCGCACACACATATATGCCTGTCATGATGCTCCCGTGTCAACAAGCAGCTGATGACGGATGATCTCCGAGCAGGTCCCATGTCATCTCCCTCATCCATCCCTGGGCTATTAGTAGCAGCAGCTCAAGTCAGTAGCACAGGAAAGGAAGTCCTACCTACCTTACCTTCCCACGCACCTCGTGTCCTTTGTTTGTTTTAGTAAGCGTTTAACGGTACTTACAATACGATTTAGTCAGTTTATTTTAGCTCAGTAAGAGTTTAACGGCGCTCGTAAATGCATAAGACAATTAGGTCATTTAGTGCAAGTGCCGAAGATTTGACGAGGTACAAGAGGGTAACAAAAAACTAAAAAGGAGGGAGAGAGAAAAGGGTAACAGATGATTTTGTTGTCGTTGTATTTTAGTAAGCATTTCACGGCACTTACAACATGATTAGGTCATATAAGTGCCCCAAAATTAGATGAGTTACAAGAGAGGAACAAACACAAGATAGAGAAGAAGAAGGGATAAGGACGATAGATTATTTTTTTTTTTTAGGAAAGAAGGAGCAAACCATACCGTAGCACCCGCAAACCATCAAAGAATCCTTTATTAATGGGCCTTTAATCTGAGAGGATCGGTAGACCTAGCGCAGTCGGTTACAAACTTGATCACTCACTGAAAAGTTCGGGGTTTGAACACGAGTGGGGATAAGTTTAAGTTTTCCCAACCTACCAAGGGAGTAGGAGTCCTTGTGCAAAAAAGAAGGTTTTTTTTAATTTCTAAAGTGACGTATCCTACGCATCGTAGTCAACGACGAAATGATCACGGAGAGAGAGAAGGGCAGAAAGTGGACTCAGTGATGGGAACATGGCAAGGAAAGACAGACCGGCAGACAGACAAAGATACAGACATACAAAAAGACATGACTTTGAAAGAAGACAACCACCATTGACAGATAGGCGAACCAGTGCAATTTGCGTCCGGCCGTCCGTTCATTCGTGCCGAGCTGTGTCGATCATAGGTTCAGGACACGTCCTCACGTATGATGGTGCTTTTACAGCCACGTCTCCGCGGGCCTCACAAAACATCAAACAACGACACAACAATCACGGAGCAAAAAAAGTACATAATAAATATTTTGTTCTCCCTGTCTCTTGCTTTCATCTCTATCTCTCTCTCTCTCTCTCTCTCTCTCTCTCTCTCTCTCTCTCTCTCTCTCTCTCTCTGAGTCCCCTCTTACCTTCCCCCTTCACGGTCTCTATCACCCCCCCCCCTTAAAAACGA
>NW_004797536.1:665300-667528 GCF_000002075.1 Aplysia californica | reverse complement strand
AAAGACCGACCGCCCCCCCTCCCCCCTTTCCCTCCCTCCCATCCGACCGCCAACAATGGACGCCGCTTCCATCTCGCCCGGAAATGAAAAACTCAGAAATTCTGAAAGGTTGTTAGCAGACGTGGCGTCCGCCATTGATACGGCGTGACTGTGGGCCTGGAGGGGCCGCGGAAAGTAGAATCGAAGAGCGTCCCCGGGGATTGGCAGGGGTAAATGCAAATTTGGCCGGCTTTTGTTGTTTTTCTAGCGGCTTTCGTCTTTCAAACTAAGAAGAGCGAGAAAAAGGGGAGAAAAAAGAAATGTCTGAAGTCTGTAGTTTTCTCTTGGCCAGAATGGAATGGACCTCTACATCTTCAGGGGGTTTTCTCCTCAGTCAAGTTATCAAACGTGACTTCTTAGAAAAGCCACGGTTTGCGGGTACTGAGCAAAGAAAAAGGAGATTCAATCTTATAGGGAAACAAAATAAATACAACATTTCTATTTTGCCATTCGAGTGAAAGAGCATTCGTGCCACCACAAAGATCAAAGTTCAAACATTTCGTCATTCGGCGGAATAATGTTCAGAAGAAAGAGCAACATCACTGAAGGTATTTCACAACAATGACGTCATCATTTACTCGTCTCCCGTCTAGTCTCCTCTTGGAAGTTCCAATTCCTTCCTTGGTTGTATGGCATGGGTCTGGACTGGCCCTCAAATGTTGCTCTTGGAAGAGGATGTACTTTACAGTGGACGATGTCCAAAAGTGGAACGAGTTTTGCAAGTACATGTCTGGTGTGTACGCATTTCTACGCTTTGTAACTCCAAAACTATAGTGCGTCATCACTTGCGACGATAATTATAATTTTTATAAGTTTTGTGCTGACCGTCCAATGTAATGAAGGTGTTTTTAAGCTCCCATCAACACAAATTGTATCATTTGGAAGGCGGGCTCCCGACCCTGTCTGTCAGGCCCAACCCGGCTGGAGAGGGCTAAAACATCCTTGCAGAAAGAACGAGATACTCAATAAAATTTTCTTCCCACTCGGGAATCGAACTCGTGTCTCCTGCGTGCAATAGTGAAGCGCTTAACCGATACACCACAAAAGTCGGTGGCACCATCAAAACAAGTCAAGATCTCACAATTAACACAAGAGACACACGGCAACTGAAACATTAGCACCAAATCGACCGAATCCGACTAAATTCGATGATGACCTTCACATTCAAACGCGTTCGTTTTTATTTTTAAGGTAATGAGTCGAATTCAGTCAAACTGTGCGAAAACGTTAGCTTTTGTCCTTCCGTGGTGGAAAGAATTCTGGCTGGCCTCGACTCAATTCGAGTAGTAACGAGCAGAGTATAACAATAATTACACTACGGAAGCCGATAAGAATAAATCCAGCAAAAAGTATCGTTGTGTACGACTTAGTTTAGCCTTTCTACGAGTCTTTACGGAACTTGGAACACAAATAGGTAACATAAGTGCCGAAGATTACAGGTGTGACAAAAGAGTAACAAACACAACAAACGAAGGAGGAGAGATTAGGCAGGACGATAGATGGTTGATA
Organism: Aplysia californica; assembly: GCF_000002075.1. Classification (NCBI taxonomy): domain Eukaryota; kingdom Metazoa; phylum Mollusca; class Gastropoda; order Aplysiida; family Aplysiidae; genus Aplysia; species Aplysia californica. Next base: position 665,980 of record NW_004797536.1, on the reverse strand, counting down.
AGAAAGAAAAAAAAGGACCAAACTACACCAGAGCACCCGCCAACCACCCACATAATTTCTGAAGATTAGAGATGTGACAAGAGAGTAACAAACACAGAAAAGGAGGAGGAGGAGGAGGAGGAGGAGGAGGAGGAGAGATCAGGAGGATATAATTTTTTTAAAAGAGCAAACCACACCAAAGCACCCACCAACCACCCGCAATTACACCACAGATGGGGGTAGGAATAAATCCGCCAACAACGACCCTTATGTACGACTGACCATCAGCATACCGGAGTTAAAAGTCACAGAGGTGTCCCCAGTTTTTTTTGGTTCTCTGCTATTGGGAGGGCATACATCACGGGACATAACTCACAGTCCCGGGGGTAGTTACACCCCGCACGCTATGCCAAGGCCTCACAGCAAGCACGCGCGGAGCTTCAGATACGTCACGGCACACATTTATTCACAGCATCTGCGTCGTGATTCCTTACACTCTTATTTGCGACTTGTTACTTCGTTATTCGATGTTTTCCTTTATTTCTTTCTTTCTTTCTTTCTTTCTTTCTTTCTTTATTTATTTATCGTGCGTTCGTTCTTTCTTTCTTTATATTTCTTAATTTATTTCTTTACTTATTTATTTATCGTTTGTTCTTTCTTTCTTTTTTTCTATTTCTTTCTTTCTTTCTTTACTTATTTAT
>NW_004797536.1:663140-664237 GCF_000002075.1 Aplysia californica | reverse complement strand
CAAAACAACACCAACAAAACAACACCAACAAAACAACAACAACATAAAGGAACAAACAAACAAAACAACATAATAGGCTCGTCGGTTAAAATAAGTACTTGGTATAAGTTCACAAGGAACGAAATAATAAACATACTTCTCTTTTCTAGCTATATCATATGGTTGGAGCCTCCAACAATCTCATGATGGAGCACCGATTATTTGTCAGAATGGCGAGATGTAGGCTACAAACATTTAAAAAAAAAGAAAAGTTATAACGACATATCAAAACTACCTGATTGCCATATTGTGGGTGCAACATTAGTTTAGAACACACCATGCCGAACTGTGATGCAAATGGCCCTGGTTCGAATCCTCAAAGGAATGTTATTGAAAAAGATGTTTGAGGAGTTTTCTTAGCTTGGTCAGGTCGGAGGTTCCCACCTCCTAAATAAGATCGCAATATCGAAAAAGGCATACAATTTAAACAACAACCACTAAACATATTCTGGTAATAAACCCAAAGAATTCGAGATCATTTCACTGGCGTTGACAAAAATTTCTGATTTTTGTAAACAGATTAGATTAGATGCAGTTCCTGACAAGGTGGTCTGGTGAAGGAAACCTTTCGACGGCTAATATGTGACTAAAAACAAAGTTGTACGTATAATGGAAAATATTGTAAGCAAATGGAAAATACCACGTCAGAAAAAAAGCAGCAACTGAGAACAACGTTGTACGATGATGTGTTTTTTCTATTATTTTAGGTGTATGACTGCTGCCTCATTTATTTTTTAAAATGGTATATAGAGACTGTGTGTTTTCTTTCGAATTCTGTGGAGAAGCCAGGGGGGAAAAGAACAATACCGATCAGTTCCCGTGCAGCCTGAGGAGCGCTGAAGGGACGGGGGATCTGTCCAGGAATTACATCTTGGAGATCACACAGGGAACGTTGGAAACAGTTCTAGTTGTCTTCTTGTCTCCTTGTATCTTCCAGAAGAAATCTCTTTCTCTCTCTCTCTCTCTCTCTCTCTCTCTCTCTCTCTCTCTCTCTCTCTGTGTGTGTGTCTCCCCCTTTATCTGTGTGTGTGTGTCTTCCTCCCTCCCTCCCTCTCTCT
>NW_004797536.1:659640-661756 GCF_000002075.1 Aplysia californica | reverse complement strand
AGGGTGAAAGTGAGTGTGTGTGTGTGTGCGTGTGCGTGTGTGTGAGCGTGAGTGTGGGTGAGAGAGAGAGAGTGAGAGTGAGGGGAGGGAGGGGGTGCATCACGGCGCCAAATTTCACTCCAGATCGCTCCACACAAAAATACAAGAAAAACACAATGCCTTATGGAACCCCGCCAAATCTAAAGATTGCACGACAAATCTGGGCTCCACCTCCAGAAGGCTAGAAGGCCCCCCAACAGGGCCCGCGAGAAGCGACAGTATCATAATGCGGCAGTGCCAAAAACAAACGCGACGTCTGGAAAAACGGCGGGACAGGGGGCGACAACAAAGGGGACTTTTGTGGAGACAGCTCGCTGTGTGTGCGTCAATCTCGCTTCTCCCCCCTTTGTGCTTTCAATTGTCGGACGTCAGCAGAGGATTACTACAGGGGGCAGAGAGGATGCGGAGTCCGGCGAGGAAGCCTGAGCCTGGTAATATCATTGTTCACCGCTACGCATTAGGGTTAAGGTCACTGTCTTCTTCTTCGTCTTCGGACAGACAGACGGACAGAAAAAAATAAAATAAACACACACATATGGACATATGGATGGATGGATGGATGGATAGCTGGAAGGGTAGGCAGATGGATGGATGGATGGATGGATGGATGGATGGATGGATGGATGGATGGATGGATGGATGGATGGATGGATGAATGGAAGGATGGGAGAATACACAGACGAATGGAAAGAAGGCTGGATGGTTGAATGGATGGCTGGATGGATGGATGGGCAGGCAGGTAGATGGATGGAAGGATGGATGGGTGGATGGATGGATGGGCGGGTGGATGGATCTGGATAGATGGATGGATGGATGGACGGATAGATGGACGGACGGACGGATGGATGGACGGATAGATGGACGGACGGACGAATGGATGGACGGATAGATGGACGGACGGACGAATGGATGGACGGATGGATGGATGAACAGGTATGCGAGGCAGAAGGATGGATGGACGTATGGATGGATGGATGTAAGGATGGGCAGGTAAACAGACAATATTCCTTAATAGAAAAAAAATAGCAACACAGTTCTCCCAAATACACATTATTTCAATAATCGACCACCAAAAAACCTTCGCGGGTGGTTGGAGGGCACCACAGATAGGTCCTGCTTCTTAACTTTCCCTCTGTTGTTTCTGTGTCTGTCTGTATTCCCTTGCACCAAATGACCATTATTGTGTCGACATGCTTCTCTTCAGTCAAACAAACGTAAAAACATTCACACCAACATTGTTTAGATGTTCTTCGAGGACACGCCACGCTCCCTCACGGCAACAGAGGATCCAAACCTCGCCTACATACTAAATTTTCTCCCCAACAGCATCCTCCATCCTGCCCTCTCACCTCTATTTTGTTTCCCCCCCCCCTCCTCCCTTTCCTCGTTCTCTTATTTTTTCCCTTCTTCCTCTTCTTTTCATCCTTGGCGCGGACAGCAAAAGACGGCGACACAATAGCCTCTCTTGTCTTGTCTAGCAAGCACATCCGAAGGTTCACTAACACGATATAGCCAGACACTTCAAGATTCCCTATTCTCTCCTCATCTCCCCATGAATCACAAAAGAGAAGAAAAAAATAACACCGGCAAACAATCGAGTTAAAAAACAAACAGACAGACGCGTTGAAAGAAAACTCAGAAAACAAGCAAGATGCTAATGCCCGGCTCAAGACCCGCTTCAATCGTTTTACGATACATCATGAACGTCAGCGGCAGGGAAATATTTGTCGCGATTTTATTCGCGCTTCCCCGCGGCATCGTCTTGAGATGTGATGGGTACTTCTCGTCCGCCCAGACACCAAAGTGCTGTGGCCAACCGCTTTTTTATGATACACCCGCCAATAACACGGCTGCCGAAACAACAAAGGGGAAAGGAGAAATCGCCCTTCGTCGAGAGTTGAGAGAACCGCCCTTCGCCGAGAGTTGAGAGAATCGCCCTTCGCTGAGAGTTGAAGTTGAAAGAATCGCCCTTCGCGGAAAGTAGAGCAAGAGAGGAAGAGCGAAGGGGGACAACCCTCTATCTGAGGAGGGAGGAGGTTTCGCGTGTTTTTCTGTCCAGTTTTAACCGCCAACACAA
>NW_004797536.1:656857-659159 GCF_000002075.1 Aplysia californica | reverse complement strand
GGGGGTTGTTACCTACACATGCTCCTATATTATTGTATTCTTCATCATCTTTTCATTTGATAGTGCAACTGTTACAACTTTCACCACCAATATAATCACTATCATCATCACTATCATCATCATCATCATCATCATCATCATCATCATCATCATCATCATCATCAACATCTTTGTTGTTGAAAATAAGTGTGTAAGTGAAAGGGGGAGGGTGGTGTGGGGGTGGAGGAATTGGGTAAATAGAAATTCAATATTTTTATCTCACCCGAGGTCACAATCAGTGTCGTTGACACAACAGTGAGACAGCACGGAATCCACCTGCACCTCAAAGAACAAACAGCAGAGTGTAATAATCTAAAAAGTTCCAGAACGTTAAACCAATACCCTGATATTTGACAGATTTCCACTCAATACCCACACAGCACAACTGAAAAACAACGATTACAAAATACGAAAACAGAAGGAATCGGTTCATGTTCACTATTTCTTTTTTTTTTTACAAAATTGAACAATAAGCCGGGACTACCCTCGTCCAGATACTTTTTCCTCGACCTTTGCTTCTTTTATGTTTGTCCCAATAGGGGATGCGGGGAGTCGAGGGGTCGGGAGGAAGTTTTATTTAAACTATAACTAGAACGTTGTTCATTGTTCGCCATTATATAGACCACCATCGCCGCAAGAATGTTTGCAGAGGTGTGGAAGGGCACAGACTCACAGACAAACCTACAATACGGACTGTGAACATAACCTTACCGAGAGTTCAGTTGTAAAATACATGTACTGCGAAGAACTTCTGGCAGCGCGCCCCAGTGCTAACAACAGTACCAAAAGACACAAAAAGTGAAAGAAGAGTTTAAAAAAGAAAGAAACGTGAAGGGAAAAGACTGAGGTTAAAAAAGGAGGGGGTGGGGGTGGGGTGGAGAAGCCGTTGCGGCAGCACTTTCGTCACTATGGTATATATTTTTTTGGAAGAAAACGCCCCACTGCCAAATCGCTGTGACGGGACAGGTAGCTGACATTTTGCACCCTTGATGAGATTAAAATGGTTTTTCAAAGGCAGAGCTTTTCTGGGGAGAGGCCACAGAATTTAGGAAAAACATTTTTAAAAATTAAAAAAACAAAAAAACGACGATTAAAAAAATTCGGGCAATGTCTAGATTTGAGCGCTGACCTTCCAGGGGTTGGTAAGATGATAAACCAACACCTACATGGTAATATGGACAACGGTCACCGAATACCTCAGCCTCAATCCAATGTAGCGCCCCGATATTACTTTTCTAAAGACAATCTAATTCGGGGACGCTAAATTTCCTTGTGCGAGCACACAAAAAACCCACACTTCGTCAGTTTGTTTATTTGTCTGTTAACTCGCTTGAGTAAAGAGAAGCCCACCGACACAGTAATGGTAATTTAGTGCTGGGAAAACGTAAGACAGCCGGACAAAAAACAACAGAGGGAAAGTAAAGAAGTAGTACCTCCCAGTTGCACCCGCCAACCACCCCCAAAACCACACGGAACCAGCAATGTTTTCCTCAAAAGCTCTGCAGTACGCCTCCTGGAATTAATGCAACGGCACATGTCACATTCACATTATCCGCCTCAAACTTGCCTATTACATCTTCTGGCTATTTTCTGTTTCTTTTCTTTCTCACTGAGGGTACCACATAAGAAGAAATCGCGCGCTCGGTCGTGAAACTGGCTACGCCTGACATCGCTGCACTGCAAAAAGCAACATGCACATCGGTCCGATTTTTGTTTTCTGGGAAAATGTCAGCTATTCTTCGAAAGATCTGACAATATTATTTTCTAAAAACAAGCTAGTTTGTTCAATTGTTGTCCCCCCCCCCCTCTCCCCTATGCCAAGTCGTTACGAGATAGCTTATCAAGTAAGTGGTGTTATAAAATAATAAGTATATCTCAAAGGATCTTCAAATAACAGGAGTATCAACATTATGAGTGTGAAAAATGTAGGCGAATGTTTTCGTTTTCCTTAACATTTGTATCTACGTGAGTTTTCAAGCCCTGAAATCATAATTCTTTTCAAGAATCACATCTATGTTAAAGTGAAAAATGTATCTTAATTCTGTCATTTGATGTTTATATTATGTGATGCACGGTATTACGATGACAATAAGAAAGATAACAAGTGACCGCTTGGTTTGATAAAAGTTTTCAATAAACTAAACTGAACTAAACCATAATCCGACAGTTCCGACCAATCCTGAAAAATATCCCACATTTTACCGACGTTTCTAGAAAGATTGAAAACTGAGGCATACGACATCGTGTTCTTTTTCGAACCCCC
>NW_004797536.1:651784-653288 GCF_000002075.1 Aplysia californica | reverse complement strand
TCTCACGCTCCTCCCCCAATCTCTCTCTCTCTCTCTCTCTCTCTCCGTCACACTCAAGATTTCACGGAAAACAGCAGAGCAAGTTTCTAATTATATTATAACACAAAAACAAACTAAAAAACGGAGTACTTAGATATCGACCCTCTCGTTCTTTGATCGTCTTTTCCCTTCCTCTCACGTTCAGTGCATCGACTCCATTAAGAGAGGAAAATAATAAATCATTATTTGCGCATAATTACTCATCGTCCGTCAATTCTCTTTTATAACATCTTCCATGTTTTCGCCAAATTACCTCATAACGCAAAAAACTCGACATACGACATTTTATGACTGTGGCGTTCACTCGCCGCCCCTTGTCATTTTCTTCATCCAAATCAAACGCAACTCCATCAATCTCTCCTGGCTACTTGGTGCGCCCTTTTTCTGTCAAAGTTTTCTGCCCACTCCATTGCTATCTTTTTTTTTTTCTCTCTCTCTCTCTTTTTTTTGGGAGGTGGGGGCGGGGGGTTCATCTGAGATGAAGGTTTAAAATTAAAACAAAAAGTTCACTGATCGTGTAAGAAAATTACCCATCACAGATATGACTCATTACGCTGTTTTACACTCCCCCTCTCTCTTATTCTCTCTCTCTCTCTCTCTCTCTCTCTTTCTTTCTTTCTCTCTCTCTTTCTTTCTCTCTCTCTCTCTCTCTCTATCTATCTCTCCTCTATCGATGTATGTTTAGTTTATCATGTGTGTAGCTCTCTCTGCCTCTCTCTCTCTCTATCTATCTATCTATCTCTGTCCGTCTCTCTCCCTCATATTTATAAAAACTCAATGTATACACAAAACATGCCTCTTTTCCACAACTGAATACAATGACTTATTTAGTGTCTTCTCTTTAGAGTCCATGACTCACACACCTCGACCATCCTTATCTCCCCAACTTTTCCTTCCTCCAAAATGATGTTCTAAAATGTCCTTCCTAACCAAACCCACAATTAGAACCCCTTTTGACCCCCGCCCCCCTCCCCTCTTTCTCCCCCATTTTTTCGCAAGGAAAAAAATCAGCTTTCCTCCTCCTCATGTCTCCCCTCCGGCTAAAACATCCCCCCTACCACCACCCTCAAACACTCCCCAAACCCCCCATCGCCTGTCCAACGTTCCTCAAGCATCGTCCACCCACTCCCCTCTCCCGGGAGGCTGAGGGGGGCATCCTCTAATCAATCAGCGACTGATTACCGCACTTAGTCCCATAACTGTCGACAGCACCAGCCCCCGAGTAAATACCGTAAACATCAAATAAACGAGCCCTGACTCATTTTCAGTTGGATCAACCCCCCTTTCCCCCGAGCGGTTCGATGCGCCGCGCATCTCCTTGGGACGAACGATGACCCTCCAGAATTATTGCTCGTGACCCCTTACACTCATTTACCCCGCTCTTTTCTTTTTCTTTCTCATTTTATCTCTCTCTCTTCCTTTCTCCTTTTATCTTTCTCCCTTCCTTTCTCATTCTCTCTCTCTC
>NW_004797536.1:648964-650178 GCF_000002075.1 Aplysia californica | reverse complement strand
CTCAACCACACCTCCCGCCCCCCACACACAAATTAATATTAACAATTTATTGTTCAAAAGCTTCCTGTTGATCATTTGCGGCGGCTTTAATTTAGCAGTCTTGTCAATGTGTTCTTCTATCGCCGATGGTGCCGTCTATATAATTTTGCGTAGTTGTCGTTGCTGTATTAAAAGCTTTTATTGTTGTCATCATCGTTTACACGCAGAAGAATTCAGTTAGTTAGAAAAGTTTTTTTATCGACTATCACGATCTTTCAGTTGGGGCGTTGTTTCCCTCTCAGCCCGGGTTGGCCCTGATATGTAGGGTCAAAGCCAGCTAAGTAAATTAATGATATAAATCGAGTCGATGAGGGCGTGAAACACCCTCACAATAAAAACAACAACCATGCAGAGTTGGGGCTGGAACGAAGGACCTGAGATTAGATAAATTTAAGATCCATTGGCAGTCTTTCTGGCTTTCTTTTAATTCTGGGCATTCCATTTTTTTTTTCAGAAAAAAAAACGAGGAAAGAAAGGAAAGGCAATTCTCTAAATCTTCAGTCCTCGGTGTGTCAACTATCATCACCCTAAATGCACTGGGAAACGAGCCACAAAATCCCTCTCCCTCCTCTCTCTCTCTTTCTCTCTCTGCCCTCCTCCTCCTCCTCCTCCTTTCTCTCTGCACCCCCCTCTAGTTCTCTATCGCTCTCTTTCCCTATGTCTATCTCACCCCGCCCCCCTTCCCACAACTTTAATACAAACAGGTGCGATGGGGCGCAGGGGTAAAAAAACCCCGACATATTCTCCAGATTGATTAATTATATCTCCAGGCACTAAACATCCCTTCGAGGCGGGAAACAATTTCGTTGCCATCCTAAATTTCACCGCGTCTTCCAGGGACATTTATAATTGGCGCCACAGGGGAGCGAACTACCCACACTCCACTCACATCTCAGGGGCCCAGGGCCGGTCACGGGATAGCGGAGGAGAGATAGGATATCGGCGGACATCGCACTTAGCTTATGTACCTACCGCAGTGGGGACCACTTCCGCCTTTATCTTTATTTTTTTTCTGTCTTTCTTTCTTTTTTCTGTCTTTCTTTCTCCCCCCTCCCCCCGCTCTCTCTCTCTCTCTCTCTCTCTCTCTCTTTCAATCTCTCTCTCTCTTTCAATCTCTCTCTCTCTTTCAATCTCTCTCTCTCACACACACTCCCTCTCTCTCTAAAAACGTCAAA
>NW_004797536.1:646555-647973 GCF_000002075.1 Aplysia californica | reverse complement strand
AATGGCAGAGGCAGTTGCGAGCGACGTAAAACTCTTTATTGAAACAAAATAGAAAGTTTTTTAAAAGTTAAGAGAAAGACGGAGAGGACAAAGGATCAAAATTATTCTATTCCAAAACACACAAAATGAGAAAAGAATTCATTGAAAGTCAACGCAAATGATAATCGCGGAAAAAAATCAAAACACAAATCTATATTAAAAAAGGGGAAATGCGAAACAAATCAAACCGGAACGACGCAATTTGTCATATTCGAGCAGAAAAGAAAAGAAGGACAAAAAAGAAGGAGAAAAAAAAAAAGAAAAGAAACATCAAAGAGGCATGTGCAACAATGCTTTGAACAGAGAAGACAGGGGCGTTGACAACAAAAGCGGCCAATCCAATTTGATTCGCCAGAGCTTCCTGACAAATCGTTTCAATTCCGGCAAATTGGTGCACGCCGCCAGTTTCACTCAATTCGCAAAAAAAAAAAAGAAGCCCCTTTTCCATTCGGGGCGTCAGTGCAGACATACCAATTAGTCAATGCACAGGGACATTTGGGCGGGAAAATGGTGTTACACACGTCGTTACCCTGGAATTAAAAAGTTCTATATGTTCGACAGTACTGAATTTAGAAAAAATTTGACGTGAAGAATTTTTAGTTTCACAACATGTCGAGCTTTACGAATGTAACTCTGAATATCTTGATAACGATTTGGTATAATCCTACGATTTTCATAGAGCAGATAGAAGATTGCATTTTGGTTTCTGACCTCATGGTCTTAGTAATTCAAAACCGCCCAAAATGTCAGTTAGAACAGAACTTAGTAATTCTGGCGTAGCGATGCGTTGAACACAAATGTGTTCGTGATCGTCTCTGTCCGTTCAATCCATCTGGCACACTGCTCTGCAACCAGCGCCTGTCTAGTACCAGTTATGTGCTTCATTGTTGTACGCAGGAGACCTGAGCTCCATTCCCTTGTAGGGAGAAATTCATCGAGTATCTCGGTATTAAAAATGTTCTCTGGAACGTTGTATCTCTTTAAACCTGGATTGGCCCTGACAGGCAAAGTCGAAGCAGCCCGTCTCTTAAATGATCGACAATAGCGCTGATGGGGACTTTAAACGTACGCACTTGCAAATACTGTTCCGTAGAGTACGGTTCGGATCTAAAACGATAGTAGGAAAAAAAGTTACACTGGGTGACCCAAAAGAAATGAGTCAATATTAACAATCTACAATGCAATCATTTTAGATAGACCGATACACAGGCAAATTCTACTGACAGGATCGATAAGGAAAACGCGTCATTTCTTGTTCCTTTTTTTTTTTTACAGTTAAAACAATAATTGTTAAAGAAAAAACAACAACCACAAAAACTAATTACTTTAGCTCATCCAAAGCTTGTAAACGCAAAGGCACGCCCTTCACAGCCCAGTCT
>NW_004797536.1:644294-645516 GCF_000002075.1 Aplysia californica | reverse complement strand
TTCTTTCTTCTCTATTTCCAGAAATAAGAAGCCAGCGCAAAAAGATGCCACCACACCAAGGAGGTTTTAAGCTCCTTGCACCACACTTACCTCAGGCGCAACTTTCCTCAGCGCAGTCCTGAGCGCCTTGAGTATGGCCTGGTCTTCCTCGCCTTCTTCCACCATGAAGCGTAGCTTGGCCAGCCACAGGGCGGCAGAGGCCGGGTGTTGTTCCACTGACCTGTCTGCCACACGAGCCGCATCCTCGGGGAGAGACAGGGAGCTCAGGAGACTCAGCTACACGGGAAAGGATAAAGCAAACACCACATTTAAAATTAGTTTCATGGTGCTTGAAAGGAGGTTGTAGTATATAAAAGCCAAAGATTAGAGGTGTTGCAAGAGAGTAACAGACACTAAAATGGAGGAGAGATCACAAAAGTGTCAAGGACAGAGAGAGGGAAAAAGAGGGAGAGAGAGAGGGGGAGGGAGGGAGGGAGGGAGGGAGGGAGAGAGAGAGAGAGAGTGAGAGGGGGAGAGAGAGAGGAGAGAGAGAGAGTGAGAGAGGCAGAAAGAGCGAAAAAGTGGGGGAGGGGGGTGGAAGCATCTATCTACACACTTCTACTGCAGCACTTCCTCAGTCACAACTCACCAGCTCAGAGTACAGCTCCTCCGACAGAGTGCCCAGCGACACCGCCTTCTGGAACATGAGCAGCGCTGACTTCAGGACCTGAGAAAAAAAGATTGATTGATTGATTGATGGATTGATTGATTGATTTGTTGACAGCTTGATTGATAGCGCACGTAAAAATCACTACTTTTCTTCGTGAGCACGAGCTAATGTATTACGCCTGACCAGACACAGTGCAGATTGCGTCGAAGGCTGGGCAATAATTGGGTGCACCTTTCGACACATAAAGCAGGGATGGAAGACAGTACAGTTTTTGTTTTTTGTGAGGGTGGTTTCTTTTCCTTGTAGGTGAGTGGGGTTTTGCAAGTGTTTTACTGCGCTCGCAACTGCCTAAGGTAATATGAAGAAATATTTTTCAGTTGGTAGAAAATTTTGAATTTTGTCTGTGTGGGGGCCGAAGTTGGTGTGTTTGTGTTTGTGTTTGTGAATGTGTGTGTGTGTGTGTGTGTGTGTGTGTGTTTTTGTGTGTGTGTGTTTGTGTGTGTGTGTGTTTTTGTGTGTGTGTGTTTGTGTGTGTGTGTGTTTTTGTGTGTGTGTGTTTGTGTGTGTGTGTGT
>NW_004797536.1:639471-642115 GCF_000002075.1 Aplysia californica | reverse complement strand
TATATATATACACTAGTCTTCACAAAACTTGTCAAAATAAGAGAATGATCGTAAAACCATACAAAAGCCGGCAATTCCCGAATACCAGCACTCCATGATCAAGACCTTTCCAGAAAGTGGCCAATTCCCAGCTCCGTGGCTAACAATACAGACCCCTCTAAATCTAAAGCCGTAAGATGATTTAGATTTGGCTTGCTATCAAGAGCCTCTTTTGCCACGCATTCCCTTCAAATCTTATCCACCGAGCTTCTGTGATAAGAGGTGATAAATGTCGTCCTCAATCGGAGATTGATCATTGTTTTATTTCCCTTTCACGGAGACCGCTGTCATGACCTTCGGAGGCGTCATCTTTTATAATCTCCTCCAAGGAAAACTCCGAGAGGAGTGAGATACAAGAAATATAATTATTGAGCAAGTGCAACAGGATATAGTATTGAGGGCCTCTCTTGACACTTCTTCAACCCCCCAACCCCACCCCCACCACTGAAAAAAGAAGCAATCAACATCCAAAAACCATCTCTCTCTCTCTCACTCTCACTCACTATTTCTCTCTCTCTCTCCCTTTATCACTCTCACTGTATCTATCTATCTATCTATCTATCTATCTATCTAATTTTTTTTCTGAGTCAGAATTCTAAAGACGTCTAAAAAATTTCAAAACTTAAAAGAAAAGTTCTTGGAAGCGCAAAGGAGAATAAGACAGGGAGGGGGCCGGGGTGAGGGGATACAGGATTGGGAAGACAAGCGTGGCAATGTTCAATTTTCCAGGTCACGTGGCTCCAAGAAGATCCTGATATTGATCCGTCAAATCTTTGGGAGCACACCCACTAGAAAAAAAAGACCCAAGAGCCATTTCCTATTTCTCATCCTCCTCCTCTCCCTCCCTCTCTCTCTCTTTCTCTCTCTCTCTCTCTTTCTCTCTCTCTCTCTCCCCTCTCTCTCTCCTCTCTCTCTCTTTCTCTCTCATTTTCCGTTTCCTTTATGTTATCTCTATTTCATTCCCTTTCTCGGAACCATTCCCCGCCTCAACCCATATCCTGACACAGTAACACACACGCACTTGAACTCGCAAAAAGGTTCGAAAACAAGGCATCATCAATTAGAATAGCGGCGGAAGAAAGCTAAAGTAAAAAAAAAAAAATAATAAAAAAAAATTAAACGAAGATAGGAGAAGAGCAAAAACAAAACAAAAAACGGGTCAAAAAAGGGACACAAGAAAGGCCCCAAGCACTCGCTGATATCGTGAACGAATACCAAAAGAAAATCAGATCAGATAGAAGTCAACCAAGTAGAAGTGGAAATGGTAAAAAAAATAAACGAGAGAGAGAGAGAGAGAGAGAGAGAGAGAGAGAGAGAGAGAGAGAGAGAGAGAGAGAGAGAGAGAGAGAGAGAGAGAGAAACGAAAAAAAGATAAGAAAGAACAAACTAGAAGGCCCTATCAGAATGACACAAGAGGGGCCCCAAACCCCTCACCGGGGCCGCCTTATTCCTCTTTGCTGGTTCCAATTAATTTTCGACATGATTACATTAGCCAACTTTTTGTTCCCATTTTCCACTGCTGTCTTGGGCGAGGGGATCCGCTTCTTTCACGGTCGACGGGAGAGACAGGAAAGGGGGCACAAAGTTCTGAGAGGGGAAAAACACAGGGGTTATCAGGCATCTCTCGCCGTGAGAGCTTGTCAGACAATGCCAAGACCGGAAAAGAAGGAGAAGAACTGTGGGGCTAAAATATTAGTTTTTCTTATGAATAATAAATAGAGAATGATAAGAAGAAAAAAATGTTTGTTTCGTTGCCGAGGGTCCTAATGAAAACCGACACCCCGCTATACAACAAGGGGTATCTTCATCCCGAGTCCAATTTCAGTGTCTCTCTAAGTACTTCCCTGTCTCTGTCTTTCTCTCTTTCTCTTTTTCTCTCTCTCCCTCTATTTCATTCTGTGTTCTCTTTCTCTTCCTCTACTATCGCTTCTCTTTATCTCTCTCCACTTTTCTTCCTCTCTCACTCACTCACTCACTCTCTCTCTCTCTCTCTTTCTCTCTCTCTCACACACACACACACTCACAGACACATCCACTCTCTTCCTCTCACGCTCTCATTTTCATTTTCAACGTTCACTTGCTTTTTACTCTCGATGTCTGCCCCCCCCCACCCCTTTTTAAAAATCCTTCCTCCTTTCTACATGTCTCCCACTAGTTCCCTCTTTCTCTCTTACATTTTCAACACCCGATTTTTTCTATCTTCCTTTCTCCATTTCCGTCTCTCGTGCACCCAAAAACCCAGACACACCGTTCTTCATCCAGGACAGACATAATGGTTGCAATGTCAATAACAATTTCGCAAAATTCGCGTCAGCTTTAAAGCTAATCTTGACATTGTTAAGCTCTGATTGAACATAATAATGCTATCTTATCTAAAACAAATATTCAAAAATGCATTTCCAAACAGCCGTCACTTGGGAAATGTAGGAGGAAAATAACGTTTTTTAGGAGCTGATAATAATTGAGCACTATTTAACGTGGATGTGTGTGTGTGTGTGTGTGTGTGTGTGTGTGTGTGTGTGTGTGTGTGTTTTTGTTGTGTGTGTGTTTATGTGAGTATGAGAGAGTGAGTGAGACTGAGTGAGAGAGAGAGAGAGAGAGAAAG
>NW_004797536.1:631001-639371 GCF_000002075.1 Aplysia californica | reverse complement strand
AGAGAGAGAGAGAGAGAGAGAGAGAAAGAGAGAGAAATATGGAGATAGACTTAAAGAGAGCCATCAGTCTGAAATACATTCTTTCGCCACTAATTTCAAAGACCACCACGCCCGATTCAAACAAGGAAACTCTAAGCCTTCTAGCAAAAAAACCCAAACCCACCCAACGAACCCACTCATTCAACTCCTCCAAGACAGAAAACTAAGTGAGCAGGCTGCAACGACCCATGAGGCCTCGCAGCAGGAAATCTTCTCCATGAAGCAGCTCCCTGAAGTAGCAATCATTGCATAAAGGGGTGTGCAGATGATGCGACAGCACCGACATTTTGGAAACTGTTCGACTGTCAAGCTGTAACACTATTCGTCACTTTTCAATACCCAAGGTGCAGACTGAGCAGTCATTTTATTGCGTCGATGTTGAAAGATGCCACACCACAGCACGACTTCCGACTTCAAAAAGAGGTATTTGTGCACACTCAATAAACGGACCGTAGGTTATTGGAGGAAAAAGCGGAGTACCAAACAACCAATCTGTGTATGTGTGTGCGTCTCTCCCCTCTCTCTCTCTCTCCTTTTCTTTCTATTCTTTTCTCCCTCTCTCTCGTTCTCTCCTTTCCTCTCTCTCATTCTCTCCTTTTCTCTCCCTTTCTTTACTTTTCTCTCTTTCTTCCTTTATCCCTTTACCTCATTCTCTTTTCTCTTATCTCGCTCTCTCTCTCTCTCTCTCTCTCTCTCTCTCTCTCTCTCTCTCTCTCTCTCTCTCTCCTCTTCAATTTCCTCTTTCTCTTGCTTTTTCTTCTCGCTGTCTCCCCGCCCCCTCTTGCAGCAAAAGAAAAGAACCAATTCAAACTCTCCCAACATCAAGAAAAACATAATCAAAAACTCCACTCAACAATCTCAAACTGGTACATTCAAGCCCGAGTGCAATACTTCAAGCACAACACCGCAATAGCAGAGAAACGGACGCTAAATCAGTATTCTACTCAACAAAAGGGACAAAATGACTGGGAAAAAATACAGAACTTGAATGTATTTTAATTGCATGCTCCAAATTTGGAGGGGGGAAAGCAAGAAGGACCTGCAGGGTGAAACTACAGGCTCCGAGACGCGAAACAGAATCTAGTTCCGGTTTCGGCGAGCGGCAAATCCAATCGGCCCCTGTAGAACTTTTCACTCAAATATTTGATTTCACTCCTAAAAAAATCAGAACCCCCTTCAAAAACGTCAAAAGTCCAGAGAATAAATGACGGGCTATGAAGGGTGCAGCAGCAAAATTCCTGCATATTGGGGAGAAAAAACTTCAGAGGAACAAGAGGTTTCATATATTTTTCTGTCTTCTGATTTGGTTTGGGAGCATACTGTGGAAGTTAGAGCCAAGACGATATTGTCTGTATTTTTATTATACCAGTGGTCGTGGTGGTGGTGGTGGTTTTACTGCTGCTGCAGTAGTCGTTAGTTTAAAGCGCCAACGATTTTTAAAAGTTTTAGCAAGTGTTTTACGGTACTTGCAACACAATTAGGTCATATAAGTACCGAAGATTAGAGGCGTTAAAAGAGAGTAACAAATACAACCAAAAAAATAAGGAGAGATAAGGAAGGCAGATGTTTGATAGAAAAGAAGAAGCAAAGCAAACTAGAGCACCCGCCAAAGAGCATGTATAAATACGGTCGGTCTGCCGTTGAGTGAGTGAGTGAGTGAGTGAGTGAGTGAGTGAGTGAGTGAGTGAGTGAGTGAATGAGTGAGTACGTGAGTGAGTGAGTGAGTGAGTGAGTGAATGAAGCAATAAAGAAAAGAAGAATTAAGAACATGCACTTGATCAAATAGAACAATCTTGCGACAAAAAGACAACAACAACAACAACAATAACAACAAAAAGCAAAATTGAACTGAATTTAAGAATCATCACACATGGAAGGCCCTTTTACACCCCCAGAACGGAAAGAGAGAAGAATAGAGAAAAAAACCCACACCCCCCCTCCCCAAACTCCGAAGCCCTGTTTAGAAAGGACAGACCCGCCCTTCAATCGACAGGCCAGGTGCGGGGGCCATGATGCCTGGTCCTGATACCGCTCCAATTTTCCACGGTTTATCTTTGGGCGTCCGACCCAAGCACGGCCGTTCCAAAAAAAAATAATTAAAATTAAAAGGGTGGGTGGAACGAGACCAGAAAATTCTTGTAACATGAAGCACTTCCCTGATAGTGACGAGGAGCCATAAAAGAAAATGTTCTCGTTAAAGAAAAGAAAAGAGAAGAAAAGAAAAGAGAAGAAAAGAAAAGAAAAGAAAAGAAAAGAAAAGAAAAAGAAAAAAGAAAAGAAAAGACAAGAAAAGAATAGAAAAAAAAGAGGAAAAAACAAAAACAAAACAGCATTAGGTTCTGTGAAGTTCAGTTTGGTTTGAGTTACGGGACAGTACACTGACACGTTATTAATCTTTTCGTGCTGTGGGGAAAAAATGACGGGTCAGTCTAGATCTTAATAGGGAAAGGAAAGAAACAGCACCTGTCAGAAACGCTGTCAAACAACCCGAACTTTTCTTGCTGTTGTTGTTGTTGTTTGTTATTGCCGATGATGATGATGACAATGGTGTTGTCGTCGTTGTTGCTGTTGTTGTAGTACGTTGTTGTTTGCTGTGGTCCTTGTTATAAATATGTTCATGATGATCACATCATCATCATCATCCTCATCAAGACAGAGAAGGACGTGCCCAGCAAGTTGCTGACATCTGACAAGAAAACAGTAACCTGTGGAGACATGCACTTGCACGCCAGCTGAGCCATCACGATTTTCTTTACAGATCCCATCTGCGGCTGAATCTTTTTATTGTTGTTGTTGTTGTTGTTGCTGTTGTTGTTGTTGTTGTTGTTGCTGTTTATTACGATGGTGCTGTTGTCGAAGTTGGGGTGGGGCAATTGTCAATATTTTAGTTGCCGTTGCTGTGATCATCATCACCATCATCATCATCAAACAAGAGGAGGACGTCCCCGGGAAATCACAGACAACAAAACTCTAACCTGTGAAGACATGCACAGGCACGCGAGCTGAGCCGTCGATATTATTTTCTTTACAGTTCCCTTCAGCGCCTGAACCATTTATCGTTGTTGTTGTTGTTGTTGTTGTTGTTGTTGTTGTTGTTGTTGTTGTTTGTGTGTTGTTGTCGATGATGATGATGAAAATGGTGCTGTTGTCGTCGTTGTGGTGGTGGCAATTGTTGTCGTTGCTGCTGCTGCTGTTGTAGTTCGTCGTTGTTTAATGTTGTCCTTGTTAATGATAGGTTCATGTTGATCACATCATTATCATCATCATCATTATCACCATCATCATCATCATCATCATCAACGCAGAGAAGGACGCTCCCCACAAACCGCTGACAAGAAAACCTTAACCTGTGAAGACATGCACTGGCACGCCAGCCGAGCCATCAATATTTTCTTTAAAGATCCCATCAGCGCCCGAATCAGATTTTTTCCTCAACTTCAATCAACATCAAAAGGATTAAAACCGTATTTCTTCGCGCGCCTTTCGCTTTGTCTTAATTTCTTTATCATCAGAGAGCGGGTAATGGATTTCCTTTCCCTATTAGCAGTGGGCAGAGGGGTGTGGGTGTGGGAGGGAGGGGGGGGGGGTCGTAAACAGGTTTCCTAACGTAATTCAAAATCAAGCCAACGTCGGCTTTCACTTCGCAAAAATTCGGATAAGAACATCTGCGCTTTTTCTTTTTCCTCCAAATTATCAGAAATATTATCAATAAATGGTGAGGACAGCAATAGTCAATGACAAGACAATGCAAAAAGCCATATTACGCCAAAGATATATCGGAATACTAGTTAATGGACAAGGAATAGAACTGTCAAACCACATTATAGAGCCCGATACCTTTCAACTTTATCAATTAAAGACAACAAAAACAGACACCACATATTTTTTAAGAGTGTTAGGGCACTTATGACAGACATACGCCATATGAATGCGGAAGATTAGAGGGGTAACAGAGTAACAAATAAAGAAAAGAAGGAAGAGAACTAAGGACGATAGAAGTTTGATAGGAAAGAAGGACTGAACTGGATCAGAATGCTGGCCAACCACCCACTCAAAACGGGATGGAAAACAGTAGACATTTCTCGTCAGCAGAGACAATCGGAGTCTGTGAGAACTCAACACGACAAACCCAGATCTCTCATGGCCTCATCACCGGCATCTGTGTGACATAACGATATAGGCGCTTCGCTGTCGCACGCAGAAAGCCGAAGTTCGATTCCCGTGTGGGAAAATATCTTTATCGAGCATCTCGGTATTTCTACTGGGAAGATGTTTAGTTTTTTAAAGTTTTAGTTAGAGTTTTGCGGCACTTGCAACACAATAAGGTCATATAAGTGAAGAAGATTAGAGTTGTTACAAGAGAGTAATAAACACAAAAAAGAAGGAGGAGAGAAAAGAAAGAGCAGATGTTTACCTCTCAATCCTAACAGGCACGGTCGAGGCCCGCCTCCTAAATAATCTAAATTGTGTAGATGGGGACGTAAAAACCCTTACATTTAATACTATGGCCTTGTTAGCGTCGGCAAGGCCACGGCTCTAGCACCGCAGGCGCCTCCTTTGTAGAACAGAACTGACCTGGACACGAAAGAGACAGAGAGAGAGAGAGCGAGAGGGAGAAAGAGAGAGGGAGAGAGAGAGAGGGGGGGGGGATGGGGGGAAGAAAGAAATAAAAATGAGAGAGAGAGAAAGACAAAGAGACAAAGAGAGAGAGGTGGAGAGACAGAAAGAAAAAGAGAGAGCAGGGGAAAAGATACAACGAGAGAGAGAGAGAGAGAGAGAAAGAAAGAGAGAGAGAGAGAGAAAGAAAGAGAGAGAGAGAGAGAGGAGGGGGGGGGGGGAGAAATAAAGAGAGCTACAGCAAGCGAGAGATAAAGAAAGAGACACAGGCCAATCTTATTTGTTCACGTCTGTTTCTGACGTGACCGGACACCAGGGGGCGCTGCGAGCAGACAAACAACTTCCGGCACAGCACAGCGAGCCCCTGACCCCGCCGCCATCTTGTGATGACACAAAACGGACGATGGAAAATGTTCTGTTAGTTCTGTCTTGTCCCGGTTCACGTATTTCATGTTATCATATGATGCTTTCCAAATTATTTACATCTTCTCTTGTAAAGGATAAAATTAATTGACACAAATTGCGAACATTGCCTTGACATTACTATTTCGTTTGTAGTATTTTAAAGGGGAGATTCAAGAATTGCTAGTACCTTGTTATCTATTGGCCGATAGATAGACAGACAGAACGACCGACCGACCGACCGACCGACTGACCGACAGACAGACAGACAGACAGACAGACAGACAGACAGACAGACAGACAGACAGACAGACAGACAGGCGAAGTAGGACCACTTACCAGTACGACCGTCCAACCAATCGCCCGCTTTTCCGTCTGTCACTGGACACAAAAAAAAGAGCGCCTAACAACACTACTAGACAACAGTATCCCAATCCATCTCCGCCAAATTATTTTGTCCCACAGGGGACTTCGAATCGATCAGAATATTCGGTTCGACCACCCAAAACAGACCCGTCGCGATTATTTGCTTTTTCCACTTCATTACAGAGCGGACAAAGAACATGAGCAGAGTGCTGGACACGCTCCACTCTGCCCTAATAAGGTCATCAATTTCATCAACTTGGCAAATGGATTAACGACGAGCAAACGTGAGACGCCTAGAGGAAGATAAAACAGCGTCCGTTGTCCTACAGCTGATCACCACACGAGCCTGATGACTCATCTCCTGTTTTTAAATGTGTCCAATCAAAGACCACGAGTCCCTTTTCTTTTATTTAAGTAAGTGTTTTACGGCACTTTGCAACACAATTTGGTCATATAAGTTTTAGTTTTAGTAAGAGTTGTACGGCACTTGCAACACAATAGGGTCATTTAAGGGCCGAAGATTAGAGGTGTTACAAGAGAGTAACAAACATAAAAACTAAGGAGGAGGGATAAAGACGATACGATAGTTGATTGATAGAAAAGAAAGAACAAACCACACCAGGGCACCCGCCACCCACCCACTGGTCATATAAGTGTGGAAGATTAGAGGTGTTACAAGACAAGAGTAGTATACACAAAAGGAAGGAGGACAGACAAGGAGGATAGGTGTTTGATAAGAAAAAGCTAACCACACCAGAGCACCCGCCAACCACCCATCGGAGAGACAAGGAGGATTGGCGTTTGATAGGAAAGAATTAAGGAGCAAACCACATCAGAGCATCCGTCAACCACCCACTGTCCCTTTTCATTCCTAGAAAAAAGAAGGGTATTTACAGTTCCGATCAATAAAAGTACTCAGTGACCGCCGCTGCCAAGAAAGCTTCTGTGACGAGAGTTGGAGGCGCGTCGACATTACAATGGAAATTGAGGGAACGGTGAAAAAGTAAAGAGGACAAGACTTTGAAATGAAAAAGAAAGGGGAAAACACACAAGTAGGAGCTGCTGTCATGTGGTGCCTCTACAACGGTTCGCCTGACGAAAGATTTTTTGAGTAAATAGAAGTTTAGAAGATTGTTCGAGTAAATAAAAGCTGAAAGACTATAAGAGTAAACAGAAACACACAGACACAACCATGGTCATTTAGTGCAGGGAGAAAATCGAGAAAGACGGACAGAAACAAACAGAACAAAAGAAAAGAAGTGGGACCCACCAGAAGCGCCCTCCAAACCATCAGAAAGACACAGTAACGACAAACAATGATTTCTGAGAACACACACACACGCAGGCGTTATAGATTTTGTATAGACTGCTGACCTCAAATTAAACCATGAACCACAGTGGACTTTCAAGTGAGTCTGTGTGCTTTAATGGCACAGCTGCTGATGGATAACTCCAGTGCTTTGTTTCCATTCTTTGTCAGTCCAGGGGTCTGATCTTTCCCCATTCATTGGTTAGTTTCTGTCGTACAATAAGAGTTCTAATAAAAGAATATAAACGATTAGAAAATTAAAGCAGCGATTCTTCTCTTCTGTCTCTCTGTGTGTGTCTCTCTCTGTCAGTCTCTCTCTCTCTCTCTCTCTCTCTCTCTCTCTCTCTCTCTCTCTCTCTGTCTCTCTCTCTCTCTCTGTCTCTCTCTGTCTGTCTCTCTTTGTCTCTCTCCCCCCCCCCTCTCCCTTTCTTTTCCCCACTCTGTCAGTCGTCTGTCCAAGTGTCTTTCTTCCCCAATCCATGATTAGGGTGGTGCCGTGTAAAATAAACATCTTCAAATTAGACTGGAACCCCCTGCATATCAGCCCAAGATCTTAGTGCAACGAACACCACTATGACAACAACGACGACAGAGGCGCGATGGGTGTGGCAAGCACTGATAAAGTCACAGCAATAAATCGCTATGACACTCGTTCAGTTCTCCAGGGTTTGCCATCATAGAAATAACTGTACTCCCCAGCCACGGATGTAAGAAAACGACTTTGTTAAAATGAAGATGTTTTAAAGCCTCGACGGACACAGTGGGTAGATGGCGGGTGCTCTGGTGCGGTTTGCTTCTTCTTTCCTATGAAACGCATATCATCCTTATCTCCCCCTTCTTTTTAAAATGTTTTTACTCTCTTGTAACACCTTTTATCTTCCGCCGCTCATATGACCTTATGTAGTTGCGAGCGCCGTAAAACCTCTACTTAAAACTAAATGGACACCACGGAGCTTACTTTTAATCTCCTCGATGGACACACTGTCGGTCAAGAAAAAAGACAGACTTTCGACCCTACCTGCCGGCGCCAACCCGGGCAGAGAGGGATGTAACATTCCAGCAGGAAGACCGAGATACTAGATGATAAACATTCTCCTCTCTGATCTCCGGAATCGAACTCAGGTCTCCAGCATGCGACAGCCAAGAGCCTATAACCGCTACACCACAGACGCAGATAACAAAGACTTCCTTGATTTATCATCATGGTTAATCGTCATCATGATTAAAACGCACAAACAATGCCTACCGCACAAGCCGTATAATCGCTCTCCCAGGAAATTAATAAGACTGGCTTGAGAGGCAGGTAGATAATAATATCGGAACCGATAATCATTTATCATGCTTGACCACTGGCGACTAGCATAATGCGATGGAGTGTGCGTCATGAAGAGTTCCCTAAATCGATTTGTCATTACGACTGATTGCTTTTTCATCACCTCTAATATTAATATAGCTAGCGGAGTTACTGTTGAGTGATTTTGAGATTGGAAAAATTTAAGCAAAAAAGCGGAGATTTATGGTGCGAACCGAGTTCTTCTTCTTCTTCTTCTTCTTCTTCTTCTTCTTCTTCTTCTTCTTCTTCTTCTTCTTCTTCTTCTTCTTCTTCTTTTTCTTCTTCTTTTTCCTCTTCCTCCTCT
>NW_004797536.1:628489-629771 GCF_000002075.1 Aplysia californica | reverse complement strand
AATCACTCCATCTCCGTCACAACCACCTCCGAGGTCCGGGCTGGGATCTTTTTTGCCGGTGCCAGCAAGAAGAAGTTATTCTGAGCCCGTGGGACTAAGTTCCCCCTGTGGCCCATAGGGCAAACATCATTCTGCCCTTATAGCGTGGGGAGAAATGCTAAAAACGAAACCCTGTCGACAGGTGCGATGTTGACAGTGGCTGTAGAATCAGGCTGGCTTTACAAACCGGGAGCACGGATAATTATGTCACGGCTTTCTCAGGCCTGGTCCGAGATGGAGGGAAAAAGAGAAGAGGTATGAGTACAAGTTTGATATTGAGTCAGATAGACAGCGTACATACAAGATTTGACAAGAGTCAGATAGACAGACGGAGGGTTTAACAAGAGGCAGATAGAAAGACAGAGAGTTTAACAAGAGGCAGATAGAAAGACAGAGAGTTTAACTAGAGGCAGATAGACAGACGGAGAGTTTAACAAGAGGCGGATAGACAGGCGGAGGGTTTAACAAGAGGCAGATAGACAGGCGGAGGGTTTAACAAGAGGCAGATAGAAAGACAGAGAGTTTAACAAGAGGCAGATAGACAGACGGAGAGTTTAACAAGAGGCAGATAGACAGACGGAGAGTTTAACAAGAGGCAGATAGACAGACGGAGAGTTTAACAAGAGGCAGATAGAAAGACGGAGGGTTTAGCAAGAGTCAGATATAATACAAAGGAAAAGTTTGACACAAGGCATATAGACAGATGGAGAGTCCGCTCTTGAGTGAGATAGACAGAGTAAGAGTTCTACATTTAGCCAGATAGACACTAGGACGCCGGATGTTTAATAGAAAAGAAAGAGCAAAAAAAACCCCACGCCAAAGCAACGGATTCTCTGCCCAGACTGAGATAGAGAAATAGAAGGTAAGTACAACAAAAGGAAGATGGAAGAAGGAGAGTGCAAAACTGAGACAGACAAACAGAAGGAGGTTTCGATATTTAGTTTAGTATATTAAGTTTTAGTCAGAGTTTTACGGCACCTGCAACATTATAAAGTCATAAAAAGCCGAAGATTAGAAGTGTTACAAGTGAGTAACAAACACAAAAAAGGAGGAGAGATAATGAAGAAAATGTCTGATAGGACAGAAAAAGCAAACCACACCAGGGCACACCCGCCAACCACCGGCGACATTAAGTTTGCCAGACAGAAGAAGAGACTAGCATAGGGTCATATTGACAGAAGGAGCGTTTGGCTTTAGGTCAAAGGGGGGCAAGCAGACACAATAATGAGCACCTTGCACTTTG
>NW_004797536.1:627360-628389 GCF_000002075.1 Aplysia californica | reverse complement strand
ACAACTTACCCATGAGAAAATCGAACACATTGATCTTAGTATGGCCTGAAATGTAACATTTTAAAAGTTAAGGAATAGTTTTACGACACCTAAAGCAATACAAACAGGTCAATATAAGAGCCGAAGATTGCATGTGACACTGGAGAGTAACATACACATGAACAGAGTGAAGAGAAATCAGGACGATTGATGTTTGATAGAAACAAAGAGCAGACCACACCAAAGCACCCGCCAGACCTATCCCCCCCCCCCCACACACACACATACACACTCGCACACGCGCGCGCACAAACTCGCACACGCGCGCGCGCACACACACACACACACACACACACACACACACTTATAGACCACCATCCCCATACATACACACACACTCCCTCACACGGGAACCAGAACACTTTGAACTAAGTAGGGTATAAAACGTAACTTAAAACAACTCATTTCTCAAAATACAAAACACATAACAAAAAAAGAAGATAAAATAGGTCGACGAGCCCCACCGACCTACACGTGCGCACGGGCGGGTGGCACTCACAAAAGCACTCAGAGAAGTCAACAGATCCGCACGGGCCTGAAGTGCTGGACCATGGTGGTGGGCAAAATCCGGATAATCTATCCGGATAATCCTCAATAAGAAATTATCCGAATTCAAACTCTTTAACTCTTTTTCCTGGCCTGCTTGCCGAAGTGGGTGCACCAATTTGATGAAGTGATGCTTACCCGTTGGTCAAAGTGGTTCTAACCCATTAGCCGAACCGGTTACTAATATATTATTTACCGAAGAGGTGCACAAACACATTATCCGGATTTTGCTAGCGACTCATTTCCCAGCCCTTGCCTGGAGTGCTGGACCAATTTTTAATGTCCCAACACGGGAAGGCCCCTGGGCTCTCTCGGTGTCTCCAAATAGGAAACTCAAACATGGCGAGCGGCCGGAGCGCGGGCAGCCAAATTGGCGAAACTTGTAGCGGCGCTGGGAATGTGGTGTGGTTGGTGGGGGGTTGAGGGGGGTGTGGGAGGATGGGT
>NW_004797536.1:623688-626997 GCF_000002075.1 Aplysia californica | reverse complement strand
GGGGGGGGGCAAAGTGAGGTAGTGAGTGATATGGAGAGAGTGGGTGAAAAAAAGGGGGCGGGGAGCAGAGAGGAACAGAGACTTGATAAGCATGTCCAGTTGTATGACAGACGGACAGACACACAGACACACATAAACACACGGAGGCAGTTGTTAAAGACCAAATTGTGGTGATAACATGATAACTAGCCATACTTCGGCCTCAAGAGAACTAGAAACAACAGTAACACCGGGGAAAGGAGGAGGGGACCACACAGGGGAGAAGGGAAATATGACAGGAAAAATATAGAGGTGGAGTACGGTCGTGAGAGAGTATGGGGAGGTAGGAGAGGTGGGCGGAGAGAGATAGAGAGAGAGAGAGAGAGAGAGAGAGAGAGAGAGAGAGAGAAAAAGAGAGAGAGAGAGAGAGAGAGAGAGAGAGAGAGAGAGAGAATGTGGAGGTGGAGGGGGAAGGGGGCGGAGGGAAAATAAACAATATTATGTTGTGTGCGAGAATGCGTGTGTGCCCGTGTTAGTGTGTATGCGTCAGTGAATGTGCATGTTTGTGTGTGGGGGTGGGGGGAGGGGGAGGGGAGAGCCGATAGAGTAGAATTGTGTGCGTGAGTATGTGTCCATTTCAGCGTGAGTGGCGGCAATGTTTGTTGAGGGGTACCCGAAGACACAAAGCTGGAGACAGTCTGTTCCCACGAGAGACAAACCTCTGTAGAAGCTTTTGTAACACAATGGTGGTCCGCGGAAGGGAAAGGAACCTGTGGTGCAACCGTTAGGTTTTTCGCCGTTACACTTCGTAGACGCCTGTTCCATTCCCACGCGAGAACACTATTGTATTAAGGATCTCCGTATTAGTAAGACTTTGACAGTATTTACAATACAATTAGGTCATATACATGCCGAAAGTTAGATGTTACGAGAGAGTAACATGCAAAGAAAATAAAACGGAGAGATAAAGACAACAGAAGTGTGAAAGGAAAGAGAGAGCAAACCACACCAGACCACCCAAAAACCATCAACAAGACCTCAGTCTGTCTGCTGGGCGTTGGGTGCACTAGCGCTGAAGTCATGAAAATGTTTATTCGCAGGAAAATTTAACCATCTTTTCATCTCTAGACTCCACCTTTAGGGACATCCCAACACCACCGCATCACCACCCCAGTGTCACAACCGAACTAAGAACGCTACACAAACAATACGGAAGGAAGAAATAAAAACCCGCCAAAAGTATTAAGTATTCACTCGGCCAAACCCCGAGTCGAGACAAGAAGGGCTAATTAATTTACTCAGAAAACAGCCAAAGCAAATCTACCCAGCGGACCTAAAGACCCGCAGTGGAGAAAAAACCGCACGCTGTGAAAAGATACAACGACGAGGACACCCCGAAGAAAAGAAAATTATGCGGGCGATGATGGTCTGTTCCCGTGAGCCACCAGCGGCATAGAAAGAACGCGCGAGGTAACTGAATCCACCAGAAGGTAGCGACTGTAGCGGGAAAGTGTTAAAGATCACAAGGCGGGAGAAGTGTCTACAAAACTTGTCTGAGAGCGTCATGTCCCCGTCTTGTCATCCTTTTGTGTGAGTGGGCTCTTGGTAAACGGGAGAGCGGGGGGAGCAAATAGGAAGGCTCACAGTTGGGGAGAAAGGATAATAATATCATTTTTTTTTCTACCTTCCTGCTTTTCAGTCTGCGATATTTGACGCTTTTTTAAAGGGTCCCCGTTGATCATAATAAAGCATTGCGCGACGGCATAGATATAAGTATGCCCTTGTTAGTATCTAGTCACGCTTGTAGACTAGGTGAGGCAAAGAAGACAGACAGACAGATTGAAAAATAATCAAGAAAGCAATTTCGGAATTAAAGAGTATCCAACCGTTCATCTATCCTTGCAAGACAAAACCGCGCCCCCTTCACCTCACTGTGATCTGGCAGACAGATTTAGCTGCTGCCTCCCAGTGATAATCGATCTAGCTGCCAATACCACACATGCATTTGGTTCCCCCGCCCCCCACCCCTCTATGGGGATCGCGCCACGTAAACAATATGGCAAGAGTAAGTTAACTGTGTTCAAACTACTTGACAATCTTTTAGATACGAACACATGCTGACCATAAAGCGGTAAGGTTTGTCCAAGTTCACTTTCATGATGCATTCCGGTACACTATGCCAGCATATTGCGCTTTCGAGTTATTGAAATGTGTGCAGTGTTATGATTTTAGTATTTTTATGACACTTGCAACACAATTAGGTCAAATAAGTGCTGACGATTAGATACTGTCAGAACTCCATATACCAACAGCAGAAGCTCAGTAAGAACGAAGAAAGGCAATACAGACTGGTTAAAAGTAAGATCTAGAGAATGACAGGGATGCGTCCTATCTCCCGTCCTGTTTATAATATATATCGACACAATAACGTAAGTCACAAACCAAAGCACACAAAGCCTAAAAGAACTTCTATTCGCAGACGACCAATGTCTCGTTCATCCAAAGCAACAAAGTTTCCAAAACCACACTATCGAACAGAACAACAGCTGCGAGAAATTTAACATGCAAATAAGCTCATCAAAAACAGAAGTTATGAAAGTGAGCCGAAACCATAGCCCCTTGAACATTCATATCAAATAGTAAAGAACTGAAACGGGTGAAGGAGTTTAAATATCTTGGCAGCACTTTTTCTGAAAACGGGTCAATAGACAGAGAAATAGAAATGCAAACTCAAAAAGCCAATGCTGTCACCTACCAGCTCGCACAACTCTATCTCATCCAAACATATGTATACCACCATTATGCTACCAGTGTCAGACCTGGACATTATGTAAAACCCATGAAAGCAAAACCACTACATGCGAAATAAAATGTCTCCGCAAAACCCGTAACATCACAAAACGAGACAGGCAGAGAAATAAAAAAGTAAAAGCAGCTAATGGCACTGAGTCCTGCCTACATTTCATAGAAAGACAGAATAAAATGATTTGGCCACCCGTTACGTATGTCACCTAGCCAGTCAGCCTTTACAGCCTATAACACCAAACACTCAGGCTATAAAGGAAGAGGAATGCCACGCAAAAGGTGGACTGAAGGTGTCAAGGAAAACCTGAGAGATCAAAATATCCCAACTGAAAGAGCTGCAGAGCTGGCCTACCTTAGAAAACTGCGTCTTCCCTCGACGCTTAACGGCAACCGAGGATGAAAAAGTAAAATCAAAGTAAGTAGATTAGAGTTGTTACTTGAAAGTAACACAGATACACACACACACACACACACACACACACACACACACACACACAGACACACACACACATACACACACAGACA
>NW_004797536.1:618397-620133 GCF_000002075.1 Aplysia californica | reverse complement strand
CCCAAATCCTTCATCTCAAGCACCCCCAGACTTTCGCATCACGAAAAACCCTCGAGATCTGAGACCGACAGCCCTTTGGGCCGAGAACAAGGGAAAAGACTTTGGGTCCGAGAGTTCTAGTGTTTCCGAGCTCGCCGACACCGGTGAAGCTCTCTGTGGCCATCTGCCCTTCCTCTCTGCCCCCACTTGAGGTCAACATCTGCCTATGCCTGGTCACCTACCACCGATACGCTTACAGCAGTTCCATTAACCCCGTTTCCATAGCAACACGCAGTCATTTTAAAAAAATGAAGTACGTGTATACCAGGGTGTGTTTTCCCAGCAAATATCGTGCTACAAGTCTTGGTAATCAGCTGGAATACACAGTTTCGAGTTTTTGGTGATAAGCACGACTACATTGATTTAACCATCAGCCACGGGAGTGTGCGCACGTGTACCCAAAGCGAGAAAATATGTTTTTGTTTTTAGTCTTAGTTTTAGAAAGAGTTTTACGCCACTTGCCACACAAATAAGTTATATACCTGCCGATGAGGTATTACTATAGAATAACATAAACAGAAAAGAAGAAGAGAGAAAAAGACGATTTGCGTTTGTTAGGATAGAAAGAGGAAATCACATCAGGCGCCCGCTAACCACCAACTCCCCAACCAAAAAATGAGGAAAAGACGAGGATCCTGAGTGTTTGAAACTGTTATGTATACCGCTCTGCTAGATAAGTTTTAAAACAACAACTACAACAAAAACAACAACAATAACATCACCTTCCCAGACAAAGTATTTGGTTCCCTGTGAGGATATGGTGCTGAGAGGAAAAACATTCACAAACAATTTTTGATATTTCAAAACGAACGACGCCCCTTGGATTCAACACATAACTTTGGGGAGTTGGCAAAGTTCGTGAATTAGCGGCGCAAACAGTGAGACAATTGGGGATCTTTGTAGAGATGGATTTATCCGAATGTCTGGGGCGTGGGAGGTGTTTGTATGTCCTTGAAGAGAACAGACTGGTCAACCAAAATGTGGCCAGGTCATAACACGGTATCAGAAACAACAAACAGAACGATACAGAGAGGATCCCCACATATCATGCGGGCTGACGGTTCGGCTTTTCGTCTTGTTCGCACAACACATTTGTTCGAAATCTTCCTGAAGGATGAACCGAACATATGTCCTCTGCACGCAAAGCAAAGAACCTAACCATTACACAAATACATATTTTTAAAGTTTACGGACCTCGCAAAACAAACAATTCGGTCACATAAGCGCCGAGGATACGGAGTGTTTCCAAAGAGCCACTTGCAAAGAAGAAAAAAAGGAGATATTATACGGACGATGAATGTTTGATAGGAAACACGAACATTACTCCAAAGAAACTAGTCAAACGAAGACACGACTGAACAGAGAGACGCCACCATGAAAAACCCCGCTTCGAACTCCAGGACAATCAGCCATGTGCTCAAACCCAACACGGTAATCACCATATCATCAGAGGTGCACAAGTCGAGGAGATTCGGTATCAATCATCCGAAAACTCAACAATTGGCCGTGTCCACAGTCTTCAAGAGCCCTTCGTGGCGCCTTCAGAGACCCGGGGGCCGCTATTGTCCCCCCTCTACTCTCGCTTCCAAAGTGTCGTCTCGGTTCCAGCTCCTAGAGCAGTCTCGAGAGGTTCAGTGTCTGGGAGCAGGGGAGTGTGGAGAAAAGGTTCGAGTGGCCACTGCCGCGGCTCTGATGGA
>NW_004797536.1:616699-617966 GCF_000002075.1 Aplysia californica | reverse complement strand
GTGGACAAAGAGAGAAAAAGAAAGAGAATGACAATTGAGACTTTCCTCTGGAAAGAAAAGCAAAATTGGGGACCGGAAAGTTGTGAAGGAGATGCTACAGTCAACGACATCGGAGCAGAGCAACAATCGGCGTCACCCTCTTCTTTGAACTTTGCTCAAATACAACAGCAATTCTCAACACAACGAGCTGCATGCAATCAGGCCGGGGCAATGTTGAAACCTTTAGTGAGCTCACACACACAGAATAGACCACCACTCGACTCCGTCGTCGCTGGGGGTGACAGACAACAGGCAGGAGGTAGGGAGGAAAAGTCCACACGACTAGCTAGCTCAGTGATCTTCCCGGTCTCTCTGGGAGTTCTCCGCGGACAGAACCACCCCCAGGCCTAGTCTAAACCACTGTTTAACCCCGTGAATTGTGTCCATTAAGGATCGAGCACAAACAGACAGGCCGATGAAAGGCGACAAAGAAAACTTTCCCCACGGGGAGATACAAATCACACATGTCCGAAGTCCGCCACAAAGAAAAAGTTTCATTGATATGCTAAAAGAGCGCTCGCCAATGGACATATTAACCTCTGCAGCTTCGTGGCGCTTTGTTAATAATGCGGATCAATTTCGTTTTACCGTGTGGCCACTAAATGTATAGGCGTAAATGGGTGTCTTTGACAGAGAGCCGACGCCGACGGTGGCCGAGACAAGTACACTTGGACCGAGAATCCCACTGGGTGATAAAATAAGATAAAATCATTACGGCCAAGAAGCCCTGCAGACAAATACTCCTCCAGAAGCTAAGGAGAAAAAAAAAACCCCAGAGGGCAAGGTGAAGTCAACCATGTTGATCGAACATGACTCATAAAATTCCAATTGAGTGTATTATGTATATATGTGTAAAAAAAAGTGTTCTCCTTGAGAAAGAACGTTCCCATAGTCGTCAATTAAAAAAAAAAAAGAATTTTTTAAAGTCTTTGAAGACATGATGGGTGAGGACCCACTTATGAAATACTACACCATTGCCATTTTAGCTGTTGGTATCATTGAGAGACATAGGCAAATAAACAAACAAATAAACAAACACATAACCGGACAAAAATACATTTTAAAAAAGTAAATAAAGAAGAAGAAAAAAGAAAGAAAGAGAGGGCAAAAGAATAAAAGAGAGAAATCTAAAGGTAGAAGGGAACGGGGAAGCAAGCCTGGCAAAAATAGACATTTCAATATTGGATTAAACGGAGCCTTTGGCCAGGCCTTGACAGCCGCTGGCCAT
>NW_004797536.1:611044-612813 GCF_000002075.1 Aplysia californica | reverse complement strand
TCTTTCTCTTAGACTCGAGTTTTCAGAATCAGGACACTCAAAGTCTTAACTCTAAACAAGACAAACCCCACCAAAAAGCAACAAGACGGTCAAACCCAGCCACACATCGTTGCCTGCCCCGTTAACGGCCACTAATCTCAGCAGAGACGAAATTCGGTGACCTGAGCGTCCACCTCAGAATAAGAAGGGGCCCAGGTCAGAGGTCACCGTAGACGTCCACTACAGGGCCATTGCTTCTGGTTGTTACTGCTGATTGCCTTCCTGACGACGCTCATACATAAAGGGGGGAAATGAAATCTGCTGCTGGTGGTGGTGGTGAAGGGAGCGGTGACTAAGGGGAAGGTGGTCAATTGCAGTCGCACATGGAGAATTATGCTGGGAGGGGCGAAAGTTCAAATTCTGTCGGTGATAAACTGGACAGTTGAAAGGGTGACAATTATTCCAGTCCAAATCAGGGAATTTTCTTTCTTTTTTTTTTAAAGTACTGCTAAAGAAACCGTTTTCATACACAGATTTGTCTTTCTTGCGGACGAACGAAAAAACGGAGATCTTAACTGATAAATAACCGCACATTACACTGCAAGGAAACGATTGGGGTTTTAAAAACTTTTTGTAAGAGTTTTGCGGCACTTGCAACACAGTTAAGCTATAAGAGTACCGAAGATTAAAGGTGTTATTAGGGAGTAACGAGTAACACGCACAGGAATGAAGGAGGAACAATTTTACGACGATAGATGTCAATGTGAACGAAGGAGCAGAGCAAACCACGCCTAGTCGCCGGTAAACCACCCATGAAACAGGTGTAAAAAACCTATATGGTGCTGTAGTCTGAAGGGTATAGGCAGACACAGAACACACAACGCCCCTGGAGGATTCAATCTTTTCCCGTATTCAAGTCGCTCTAATTTGCTTCTCAACAATCATGTAACCTGGTGTGGACAAGATAACTTTCCAATCGAGAACAAGTTAAGCTTTAACTTTTGCGATATTAATTGCAGCTTTTGGAAAGTGGAGTGGAAAATATAAACTATCCCCCCCCAAACCACATCATCTTTCATTCCGGAAGAAGAGCATATTATTTTAGTAGTAACATAACACACTACATAAACATTTGCTTTTAACTTCTTGTGGTGGGGTTAAAATCCAGTAACACAGCAAGGAGGCACCGTGTTTTACTAGCCGAGCTGAAGGCTACACTCTAAAATTGTAATCTAACTAAGCGACTGATATCCCATGGTGAATACCTGTTGATGAACACCTCTCCACCTTTTAACACCCCGCCCCCTCTTCCCTCCTCTCTTCTTTTTTATTTAGATCACTCCACCTCCCCCAACGTTCAGTATACCCTCTGGGAGTAACAAATCTCTCATCTCCCACTAAAGACAAGCGCGACCTCATCCATCCTTTTTCCGCGACCCCCAGGTCGTTCCTCGGATCCCCACAAACCTCCCAGGGCGGAGCAGAGAAGCAGTAATAGATGACAAAACAATTCAGCCCAGTGTTTGCTCTGTGGGCCACCGTGGGACATCGCTCTGCCGATAGCCTCCCTTGGCAAATCTCTGCTGGACAATGGATAAACTCGCCACAATCAAACAGTAAACGGAGGGAGGGGTGTAGCCATAGGGGTCTCTGGTAAAAAAGGGGAGGGGAGGAGAAGGAGAAAGAGACATATTTCTTATTTTTGTACAAGATATATTGAGGAGAGTCTTGCCCGAGGGACAATCTTCAGAGCTGAAAGAGGGGGAATGGGTAAACGAAGAAAGAGAGAG
>NW_004797536.1:609830-610805 GCF_000002075.1 Aplysia californica | reverse complement strand
GGGGGGGAGGAAACCGAGTCCACCTGTTTATCTGTCCAGGCACAATTTTTCTAAGGGCAAAGAAAAAAACAGCGATGGATAATTGACAGACCTCTTAAGGGCCACACAATGGGCACTCGAAGGACATGCACAGAATTATAAAACGATCAATCGATGACCAGAGTGGATCCACGAGAGACCCAACCATGCTCCCATCATGACCGGGCAGTCTTAGTTTAGCATTAGTAAGAGTTCTACGGCATTTGCGGCACAAATAGGTCATATAAGTGCAACCGATTAAACAGTAGTTGTTTTTTTTTCTCGTTTTAGTAGAGGTTTTAAGGCGCTCGCAACTGCATAAGGTCATAGGAGCGCCAGAAGATTAGAGGTGTAACAAGCGAGTAACAAACATAAAAAAGAAGAAGGGGAGATAAGGACGATAAGTGTTTGATAAGAAAGAAGAGGTATTATTAGATAGTAAGGTATATAGAATTTAATAAATAAGAGAGATATGGAGGACAGATTATGTTTGATAGGAGAGAAGAAGCAAACCACACCAGAGCACCCACCAGGCACTCACTGTCCACCCGTGTATGTACCAAGACGCTATGTTTCTACGCAAAAAGAACACCCCACCCCCACCCCCTTCCCCCTAGGACTAAAAATGGATAATTGAGAGACAACCTCTTAGAGACCACACAAGGGGCACCCAAAGGGCATACACAGAATTACAAAACGATCAATCGATGGCCGGAGTATATCCACGTCAGACCCCAACCACTATACTACCCTCATCACGACTAGCCCGTTAGTGTTATCGAGGCAGTGACGGCTACCGTCAGTCCGGGAAATCTTGTCCGGAGACTCATAAACTGGCGGTGGAGATAAGTCGCTGATGGTGAGTAGAGGGAGCTTATCCGAGACTTCTGATAAGGGTTTAGTGAAATAGAGAGTGTGAGGATAGAGAGACGGGTTGGAGGGGGGAGGGGGGAGGGG
>NW_004797536.1:606752-609531 GCF_000002075.1 Aplysia californica | reverse complement strand
TCAGAAGAGAGAGAGAGAGAGAGAGAGAGAGAGAGAGAGAGAGAGAGAGAGAGAGAGAGAGGAGGGGTTGGAGTTAAGGAGGTCTCAGTTGGAATTTCATGTGAAAAGAACAGGTGTACCAGCCATGCTATTGAATTTCGATCACTTTTACTGGAAGTCGATGCATGCTTATCTGAGATATGTAGCAATGGAATGCTCATTGATTCAGACGGAGCGAACTGTGAGGGAATGTTTCCGATAATGCGACAGAGTACAACTCAAACACACCAATCACCCTTTGTATCAAAGATAAAAGCTCCCCCTAACCTCAAAAAGAATGAAACCGATATGATAAAAAGACTGAAGGAATAAAAAAGTTAATACCCCCTCCACCCCCTCCAGGAAAAAAGACCGAAAAAATTGACCCCCCCCCCCTACCCTCTTCAAATCTTTTACGAACTTGTCCACTTCAACTTGTGTCAGCTAGACCTTTAATAATTTATTCATACAGGTATCAGCCTTTCATGTCTTGGTGGTGTTTTAGCCAATTTGTGTTAGAAAGATGAATATTTACATCAAATAAACCACCAGCAGACCTCCAAGAGATCAAACACATATTTATACAGTGTGCGATATCAGCTACCGAACACACGGGTAATAACATGTGTACCCAACTCTCCAGTAATCTGATGCTGCGAATACTAATTAGCGAAGGTATTTTGGGCACGTTCGCTTTTGAGTATTGACAGAACTGACATTAAAGCACTTGAAAAAGAAAATGATATGATAACAAAGTAAATGTTAGACTCCACAAGAAGAGAAGGTTTCTAATTTCATAGAAGAATGCAATGCGTATTTGCCATTATATGCGTTGAAACATTTTAGTATTTTACGAGCTATTTCGACGCAAAGAATTGATTTTGCAGATCGGCATTTTCTATTTTTCTTTGAACCTCCATTTGTCTGTTGGTGTACACTCAATCTATTTTATTCCGATTAAATGTCAATCAACGTATACTGTTATACTGTTTCAGGCAAGCACGGCACGGTTGCATATACCTTTGGTCGTAAAGAATGTTTTTTTTTAATAGCAGAGGGTTTTACGGCGCTCGCAACTGCATAAGGTCATAAAAGCGCCAAGGGGTGGGTGTCAACAGAGAAATATTTACAGGGAATCAGACTTACTCTGCTCACCTACTCTCTAGCTTCAACAGCACAAGGTCTGCTTCGACTTATTAAGACACCCCAAAAATAGCAGGTCGCAAGAGTGTGACAAAGATACAAAAGAAGTAGAGGAAAATGACAATAGTAAGGATTAGGAAAGAAGAAGCAGCAGTTCCCTGTTGTAGATCACGCACAGTTATGAGCGTGACATGAATCAGCCCATTTACAATTTTACTGTGCTTGAACGAGAAATGTCCCCTCTTTGGGAATGGCCTAAATACACTACAGTCAGTGGCACTGCTCCGGGAAGAATGTTTGGTTTCAGATATAGACAATGAAAACATAGGTAAATTTTCATCAAACCACCCATCCGCACACATTTATTATTTATTCTCAGAATCCCATTGGAAGTATCCACACAAATCAAATTCCGTGTAAGGGATGGAAAGGTCTTTACGCGATATGCCGCCTGGCATTACGCCCATGTTCAAAGTCCACACCCCATGGCGTTCTTTACTAGTAAAGTACGCTATGCCACACCCCCATTTATTCCAGCAAAAGAAAGCGACGAATTCAAATTCCAGACCCCCCCCCTCTCCCATTAATTCTACCACAATAAAGTGACAGGGTCAAGTCAACACCCCCATTCATTCAAGCAAAAGAAGGCGAAGTATTCAAAGTCTAAACCCCCATTTATTCCAACGCAAGAAGGTGACATGTTCAAATTCCAGACCGCCATTTATTCCAGCCCAGGAAGGTGACGGAGTAATTACCCGTAGCACTGACGGCAAACATTGCATGCATGCAAAGGGAACCGGCACATAGGAACACAGGCACAGAAGTCTCTCGGACCTCCATCGCCTCTAATTCACTTATCGTGTACCCACAAGCGCGGTCACTCTGATGCTTTTGTCGTGCACCGGCGTCTTTGTTGGTCCGGGCCAACGAGCAGCGAGGCGGAGTCCACCATCATTTGTTGATGGAGCCCTCTTCGTTACAACTCCTACAATAAACACCGAGTAACGAGAGGCTAATTAAAAGTTTGGACACCGGACAAGGGGTGAGGGTCAGACATTCACGATAGGGGACGTTAAGCTGGTGGGCAGGGCGCGGAAGCTTTGAGACAAAACTCAGCAGAGGAATTTCTACTGTCAAGGCTGCTGCGGGAGGCATGGGGTGAAGAGATTAGCATCTCTTGGCTATCTGCCAACATCAGTTCTCATCTTACATGTTTCTTATTAAGATTTGCGTTGTTGTCGTTGTTATTGTTCTAGTTGTTGTTGCAGTTGTTGTAGTTGGTGTAGTTGTTGCTGTTGTTGTTGCTGTTGTTGTTTGTTGTCGTCGTCGTTCTTGATGTTGTCTTGTTCTAGTTTTATTGTTTTGGAAGAACGGAGATTGAGGTACCGCGCACTTTAAAGGAACCGCTTTATGAATCTTCAGCAATAAAAGTATCAGAATACCCACAATTAATACGACCGTAGCTCGCTTGTCACTGCTGTCATCCACAGGCCCAGAACACGTTCTCAGTATCAAAAGCGTTTTGGTCTTCGTTTTCCCCTGACAATGTCCGTCCTTTGATCTACACATCCCTAGCGACATTCTCCATTCTGCTAGATCCGTCACACTCACAGCTTCC
>NW_004797536.1:603995-605544 GCF_000002075.1 Aplysia californica | reverse complement strand
AGAAAGAGAGAGAGAGAGGGGGGGAGAGAAAGAGATAAGGGGAGTGAGAGAGCGACATGAGGATGACAGACATACAGACAGACATGCAGATAGACAGCATATAGACAGACAGACGTGCGAAATTGTACGTGAATAGGCGTAATACTCCATTCAAAGCTGTACGGCTATTTATGAGGCTGGACCTCAGAATTTAACGTCCATCACTGATAGGACAGAGCCAAATAGCAAAATTCACGTAAAGTGCCTTTCCAAAGGACACAAAATCGGACCAAGCTGAGCCTAGAACCCCCAACCCCGCAATCTTATGATGACAGATCAAGTATCACAACCACTAGACAACCGGCGCCACTATGGCCCTGAATTTTCGAAATCAAACGAAAAAAGAAAAGCAAAACAAAACAAAAAACAACACACACATTTTCAAAAACCCAAAAGTTTGAGGTGGAGAATCTAATTTTTTCTCAATTCAATAAAGTCCAAATCGAAAAGGTCACGGCAACTTTGCGATGTCTAGCGAAACCCCTTGCACAGGCCTATATTCCTACAGAACAGGAACAATGAGGTTATACTTCTTCCATCTACGATATTCTGCAAAATGATAATTTCCTTAAAAAAGTTTTATTAGAGTTTTACGGCACTTGCAACACATTATGTCATTTGAGTGCAAGGATCAACAGTGTTACATGAGAGTAACAAATACCAAAAAAAAAAAGGAGAAGAGATAAGGACAACATATGTTTGATAGCAAACCACACTAGAGCACCCGCCAACCACCCACACACTATTCTACAAAATAATATACTTGCATAAAACAAAATAGCTTATATACAAAACTATAAAATATAACATCAATTTCAAGACCCTCTATCCTCTTCACAGAAACAACGCCACAATTTCACATCTCATCGGCCGCGCTAAATCAATCTGACAGGCTACGAACGGAATAGGGCTGAACATTTTTCAGTGGGGTCCCCAATGCGAAACCCATTTCCATCGACAACGCGGGTAATTTGGGGGGACAAAAACAGAAAAAATAAAGGGGTTCGCGTTGTTGTTTTGTTGCGTTGGGGTGTTTTTTCTTAACCCGTTGAAGCCGACGGCAAGTTAGAGGAAATCCAATTTCGGGAGTTTTGATTCCCCCCTCATTTGGCCCTGTGGCCCCCCTGTGGGGCAGCGAGCGGACGGCTGAGAAAAGAGCAGCGGAGCCAGACACACTTGTCTGATCTCTAAACTATAGAAACAATGACAGCTGCCTCCCTGAGCAGGTACTTCTGGACTTATACTAGTTTGGTAAATAGGTAGGTAAGTAGTTTATTCGCTGTTTAAGTTTAAGTATATTGGCCTACAGAGCATACTCATTTTACAATTACAAGAGACGTCCGTGATAGCAGCATGAACTATACATGACACGCATATCAACAACATTTTTAGAAACGTATTGTATTGATAATATAGTGTAGGTTGTAGGCCTACACATTGTGTTTTTAAAGGTTTAAACATAGCACAAAATGCATACATCACTGGGTCGGGTTGGGAAGGGTTTGGGGTG
>NW_004797536.1:600896-602700 GCF_000002075.1 Aplysia californica | reverse complement strand
ACACACACACACACACCCCAGCCCTCACCCAAAACACATGAGGTTCAAACCCAGGTCAGCCCCTCACCAGAATAACACAGAAAAAACACACCATACATTTTTTATGCCGCAAAAAGGCGGGTTTTTTTTTCATACGACATCTGAGAAGAGATCGATGGTGATCAGTGCCGTTATTTGACCATCTCACTTCGTGTGGCGGTAATGGCCAGTACCGATACGCCCCTGCAGGACTGCAGGCCGGGGACGGGGGAGACTTATGGAGGGTAACTTTCCGCAACTTTTTCATTGATCAAAGGAGACCGCTTCGAAGCCGCCACGGGCCACAGAAGTTGAGTATGAGACAGATCGTAAGACATCAAAACGAAAATAGGTATGACATCAGCTGAAGTGGTAGTAGTCGTTTGCTGTTGTTGCTGTGAGAGTGTGAGTTGTAGTTTTTTTTAAATGATGATGCTAGAGGTGTGGGCGGCGGTACTAGTATTGGTGGTGTTGCTGGTTGTGGCGATGCTGGTACCGTTGATTCTAAAATGACATCACTAGGAAAACACAAAGCCGAGAACATCATGAATGGAAAAATTGAAGAGAAACAGAGAGTACATTTAATCAACCACCTGCTTTTTAGTGTCGAGATAACGATGCTATCCTCAAACATATAGCAGGAGTTCACCGTCGAAATAAAATAAAAATAGCGCTACGGAATCGTGACATCTCAGGGTACCCCTGCAGAGTTCATCTATCCCACTAATATCAATCAAAACCCATTCAACAAGCCACTTTTTGTGCCTCGGGTGTCTCTAATTAAATAATCTTACACTGTTGCTGGGACTTTTAAATTTATACAATTCCGTATCTGGGTGCCAAAAAGCTAATTTTCGATGTCACAAGCGCGGCCACATACACCATCCATCTGTCTCCCAGCTCTGAGTGGCATCGGTCTGCGGGCAGGAAATTAGCTGACCCTAGAAGAGATTTGTCTAGCAACGCTGATGCAGAATCAAGCAGGGGCTCCGCTGTTTCAACAGGAACTCTGCGGGGAAGCCGCTGAGCTTGGCTGTGTCTAGAACGTCCCGGGGGACACAGTAATTGATGACGTTTTGAGAACATGGCGTCTCCTTCGCCCAAGACAAGGACCAAAATCTTCTGAAGTCAGAACATCCAGACTGTGCATTTTGATTGGTTTGTTTGTTTGTTTGAGAAAGCAAAAGTACACCGATCCTACAACGGTCATTTAGTGTTGGGGGGAAAAAAGCAAGAAAGACAGACAGAAACAACAGAGAGAGAGAAAAGAGTAGGATCTACCAGTGGCGTCATCCAAAAACCCGCTTTGATTGATCTGTTTGTTTGTCGAGAAAAAAGAAGCACATCGACGCTACGACGGTCATTTAACTTTGGAAAACAGCCAGATAGAACAGACGTAAATAAAAGAAACAATACACACACCAGTGACACCATCCTCAAACTCCAAACATGAGCTATGCATACTGAGTGCACACAGACATCTCTAAAAACTGCGCATTTAACGAGTGAAAAAGACCTTTTTGAACAGAAAAGGATCAAAACATCATTTTCTTACAAAGTTCTTCTTATCTTCATGATTACCTTACAGCTCAACTTGTGGCGCGGATGATAAAAAGGCAGCATGTTATGTAGGAACAACCTCTTTGTGCAGGACCGAAATATTTTCTTCTTTCCGTTGTGAGTAGAAAAAGGAGTACACCCATCACAGCATCCACTACGCACCCAAAGGGTTTGAGTTTGAGTAAAGAGAATCACATCGACACAATGATGGTCATATTATAGTGGG
>NW_004797536.1:598809-600149 GCF_000002075.1 Aplysia californica | reverse complement strand
CCGAAAAAAACAAAAACAAACAACAACAAACAATACTAATAGACAACCAAAACATATAGAAAACTTAGGTACCGAATTTATTTTCTCTATCGTGGGTGCTTTTACTCCCGTATTGAAACAATTTAGATCATCTACGAAGCGGGCTTCCGATCCAGCCAGTGAGGGCACACCTGAGCTGAGAAGGATACAACATCCCAGCAGAAAAAACCAATGAGCACGATAAAAAAAATTCTCCGAACTCGGGAATTGATCCCAGGCCTCCTGCGTGCGACAGCGTAGCCCATAGATTAGCCGCTACACCACGGACGCCAGTAGCTAAAGAACATTATTGTAGCAGATATTATTGTTGTTCAATACAAGCGTCCAAAACTTGATGGAGAGAAAGACAGCTGCTTGTCAGGGCCACCCGAGACAGAGGGAGAAGCGACAACCCCGGAGAAATCCCAAGATACTAGATCAAAAAAATTCTATCCACATGAGAATCGAACTCCAGTCTCCTCCCTTTTTTAAATAACATATTTACGGCACTTGCAACACAATCATGTCATATAAGTGCCGAAGATTAGAGGTGTTACAAGAGAGTAAAAAACATAAAAAAAGAAGGAGGCGAGATAAAGACGACAGTTGTTTGATAGGAAAGAAGGAGCAAACCACACCAGAGCCCCCGACAACCACCCACGGGTCTCCTCCGAGCCACAACAAAACGTCAAACCGTACAACACTACAACAGACGCCGGTGGCAAAAGTTCGTTAAGTACACTATAGGACAAGGACAGTAAAGGACAATAGCAACGTTTACAAAAAAAGCAAAACTAGTAAACCGCACCAGAGCACCAGATAACTACACAACGAGCGAAAGCGGCAAACGAAACGTGATGAGAGAGAAGAGATAAAAGTTTCATTTGCAAAGAACAGCTAGAAGAGGCAGGCCATGAAAAAAGGCGAGAAAACCAAATCAATAAAAGAGATAAAGCGAGAAAAGTCAAATCAATAAAAGAGATAAAGCGAGAAAAGACAAAATCAAAAGGCCTCGATATGTGCCAAGATATGTGAATTTGAGCGTTTAAGCGTTGCGTCCCTGGCGCAACGAGATTACACGGTGTATTAGAGGGTGTGCATGAATGAAATTGTTGGGTGGGAGAAATGATAGATTGGTCGGAGAAGACAGGCTAAGGGGGGATAAATCAGTCTGAAAAGAGATAAGGCCAACGGGATTATAATGAGTCAACGCCTTCTTGTCAGCCGGGCAACGGCACCTCCATCATCACTTTTTTGCACGGCACATACACAGGATGCGCACTCACATACACATTAACTCGTATACAGATACAGATACACGT
>NW_004797536.1:597698-598709 GCF_000002075.1 Aplysia californica | reverse complement strand
CAAACTTACACAAAAGACTTTCTTCCCAACTCCCGCATCGACCCTCTCTCACCACTCGTCTCCTAGCCCTCCCTCCATCATCATCATCATCATCATCATCATCATCATCATCATCATCATCATCATCATCATCATCATCATCATCATCAAAGACTGCAACGACCACAAGGGCAGACAACTGTCAACATCAAAGACGCTGCACGTAGTTTCTCAAATCACTAACCAAAAGGCCAGAAATGACGGCTCCAGAAAAAGTTTTTAAAAAAGTCTCACTCGCTATACACCGTGCACTGGCAATAAACCTTTCCTAATCGCCAGACATTTCTCTGTCAACACCAATATCTTTATAAATCATTCTTATCGAGATTTTGGCCTCAGGTGCGAAGGGTTTTCCACCCTCTTATCCCTTGCTTTCTTTACAAAAAGAAAGTCTTCTCTTTTTCTTCCCCTTCTTCCGCTCATAATCTAAAGAAAGACTTCGAACATTGCTCGTTATTCAAACTTGATCAATGCGTTCCTTAAAGAAAGTGGCTCTTGCCTTTTAAGCGCCGCACAATTGCTTTATTGGAAAAAAGGCTTTAAGCCAACTTTTTTTTCTTTCATACCAGGCGCTTTTTACGGTCTGTATTGACTTTGAGAAATGTCGCAGATAATAGAAGCCAGCATTATTAATAATAGAGGGGAGAGAGAGAGAGAGAGAGAGAGAGAGAGAGAGAGAGAGAGAGAGAGAGAGAGAGAGAGAGAGAGATCGGCTCTCTACGGGAGTGGATTGTCTTTAAAAAATAGCAGTGCCTGGCACAAACAAAAAAAGATGGTCTTCGATTTAAAAATCGTGCTCTGAATTTGAGAGTTTTATGGGGAAATGTTTCATTCGTCACTGACAGGTCAGATGTCAAAAACTGCTGCGCATGTGTATTCAGCATCCTTTTACAGTAAAAAGATGCTAGTTTCACATTTCGACCACGAAAAGAACAAAATTATTTCACACACCAAAACTCACTTTATTTTTTT
>NW_004797536.1:595075-596266 GCF_000002075.1 Aplysia californica | reverse complement strand
TAATAGAGAGAGAGAGAGAGAGAGAGAGAGAGAGAGAGAGAGAGAGAGAGAGAGAGAGAGAGTGTGTGTGTTTGGGTTAGAATACGACATAAGAATTGCATTTTGGCCACAAACGAAACGCAGTCCATTTACCCAGGATCTCCGGGTACATCTAGTCCCAGTCCGTCTTTTTCAAGCACATCGTTGGGGATATCAGTTTAATAATGTATAGCTATTAATGTACAATAATGTATAACATAATACCGTCTTTAACAGCATCCAAGCAGAGTGATGAGAGACAAGTCACGACCGCTGTTTGAAAAGTAACAATTGAAAAAAGAAAATGTCGTTTATGTAACTATGTCTAAAAACTGAATACAAGTCCATTTAGATTATGTCATGGTTGTTTGCAATAACAAAGCATTATGTTACCTTTTCTTTACTATAAATATTCTTACGCCCCAATCCACACAATTTAAATCTCTTTATCAAAATTTTAGAAAAAATCTATTCGGTTCTGGCAACGCCTCAAGCTACACGGTTTCGGCTGACAGTGAACGCCTTTACATTTCATGACTATGATACGACAATCGACCTCAGTGCAAACACATTCAGTATATATTTCACGTAAAAACACCGTAAGTTCATAGAACACTACGTATACCTCAGCATAGATAAATACAGGGGCCTAGAGGGGGGTCCCCACGAAACACCCCGAGGGGAAAATGCCGTAATAATACAGCAAGCCTTTTGAATGGTAGGAACTCAGCGAGAGGTTATTCAATCGTTTCTCTCGATTCTCCGCCCCCTTATTCGAATGATCAGCAGACGTCAAGCAATACATTTTTTTTTTCTTCTAAAAGATTCGGCAGACGACAGGATCCAAACCGTGTCTCTCAGGGGGATGTTTAACTCTTCATAACGAGCAATCTGGGCATTCGACAACCCTAGAAGATGAGCTCGCTCTGTTTTGAAACTTTAATATTCAAACTCATTTGTTTATAATATGCTTGTTTGAGTAAAGAGAAGAACATCAACACAATAATGGTCATTTAGTGCTGTGAAACAGTAGGACTAACAGACAGAAACTACAGAGCGAAAAGGGGCTCTCGTGACCTAGAGGTAAAGGTGTTGGCCTCTCATTCAAAGGTCCCGTGTTCGAATCTGGGTAGCAACCAAAAAAATTTTCTTCTCTAAAACTGTCTCCTTTCC
>NW_004797536.1:592632-594076 GCF_000002075.1 Aplysia californica | reverse complement strand
CTCTCTCTCTCTCTCTCTCTCTCTCTCTCTCTCTCTCTCTGTGTGTGTGTCTCTGATTCTCTCACCCGCACCCCTCCCTACCTCCGCCCCCGCCTGTCTCCCTCATTTACCCGACTCCAATAGAATCCTCACCAAAGTGAAGTGGCCACAAGAATGCACGGGGCTGGTTTACGATTGCGGGTTGATCTTTGCACGCCAATTTCTGACATCAATGAAATATGAATGCATTAACCGTCAAATGAGAAATTATTAGAAGGCTGTTGTTTGCTCAACACTCGACAGAAAAAAAAAA
Source organism: Aplysia californica (assembly GCF_000002075.1). Classification (NCBI taxonomy): domain Eukaryota; kingdom Metazoa; phylum Mollusca; class Gastropoda; order Aplysiida; family Aplysiidae; genus Aplysia; species Aplysia californica. The sequence goes on along the minus strand of NW_004797536.1, from coordinate 593,784 downwards.
CCCGCATCGACGTCGCAGGAAGGCCACCAGGTCCTGAACATTTTAAAAGAAAAAACAAAACCCGCCCTGATCAAAACGCGTATTTCTATACACGCGTCGCTCTGAATAATAGAACAAATCTTTTAAATATACCTCAAAAATGAAAAACAAACAAAACGAAGGCACTCTTTGCGTAAAGATTAGGAGTGTATTTTCGCCAGGCCTCATATTTACCCAGGGCAATATCACGTCTTCAGAGCGGTAATCCTTTGAAGTCCACACGGAATGCTTACAAGGAAGACAACAATGACCCAGAGTAAACCACTTCAGCAGTTTTTGGCCCCCAGACGCCTTATAAAGCTCACAACTCTCCACTAGACCGTTGCGTATTCGAAAATGCAAGGATTTCACGGAACATGTACATCCGCCATCTACTTTAAACGCTCATGGACAATAATCCCTCACAGAAATACATTCGACTAGACAGTGAGATAAGACGAAGTAGCATTTTTTTTCTTATTTCATTACGTTGGAATTAATTGGAAATGAAAGCGTGCGAACCTCTTGAGACTTCTTTTTTTCTGTGAAGTAAACACGGCAAGCAAGAAAATGCCTACAGAATGCATCATGTCATTTTCATGGCGCATTCTTTTAGTTTAGTTTTAGTAGAGGTTTTACTGCGCTCGCAACCGCATAAGGTCATATGAGATGGCGCATTCTTTGTGCATAGTGGACTTGTTAGGTTATGTTGTGTTGTTGCTGGTATTTTTGTTTGTTTGTTTGTTTGTTTGTTTGTTTGTTTGTTTGTTTGTTTGTTTGTTTGTTTGTTTGTTTGTTGTTCTTTTTACTCCAGATATGAGATATTTTCTTCAGGACAAAAAAACAACAACACATCTCTGTGAATAATGACAAAAACCAAAATATTTGGCACAAACATGAACATTATCCTAACAATTTGAGGTATCGGTGTTTTGTTGGAAAGATCAACCACTTAAACTTGGTTTCATAACTTTAAGATAACACTTCACAAATCACACGTACCAATCCGAGGATATAATTATTTGAGGTGCCTACTTTAAAGCCTTTACAAGTATTGGGGGAAAGAGGGGGGGGGTAGAAATAGATAGATAGATAGATTGATAAATAGATAGGTAGATAGACAGATATATATAT
>NW_004797536.1:589453-590613 GCF_000002075.1 Aplysia californica | reverse complement strand
AGGGAGGAGAGGCAGGGAGGAGAAGGGACAAGACAGGATGACAGATACGTGGAGCACATAGGACATGCTGGAAATTGCAGCTTAGGACAAAAGACGTCTGCACGAACGCGACATGTGAGTGTGATTGTGTGCGTGTGTGTGCGTATGAGTGTGTGCGTGTGTGACTGTCAGTGTGGCTGTTTGTCAGTCAATCTAACTACCTGTGTACTTACCTATTTACCTACCTATCTACCTACTATCTATCTATATGCTATATGTCTGACTGCCTGTCTCTATCTAATGAGCAACGTATCTGTCTCTCTTCCTCCTCCTCTTTCAAAGCTAAACCAAATCAAACTCAGATAAGCAACCACATCGCGATGTCACCATACAGAATCTTACAAAAGAAATAAAACACGAACGTTTGGGGTCCACCAATTTTGATGCGATATTAACGGAGCGAAAAACACGCCAATACCTCATGAAATATACATACACGTACTGAAGAAAAAAAAGATATCAAATAATACCAAAAAACAACAAACCAAAAAACCCCACCACACCAAAACAAAACAAAAACCATCTTCGTGGTCCATTTGTCTTCTCGGCCGAGCAGTTCGCGACCACGCGAAAAGAAAACAGCACCCTTTCCCCCTTTGCCTGCTCGTCCTGTCAATTCTGCAGCGGCCCATCTCGCCCATTCCCTTCCCCGGGCCACGTACAAAAGCTCCAACATCAAATCGTCAGGGATCAAGTTTCACCCAACAGGGGACATCGGCGCTGCTGCCACTACCACAATATTGGACACAGAACTAAGGAAACACCGAAGTAGGGGACATTGGCTGCTGCCACTGCTACAATCTTGGACACAGAACTAGGGAAACACCGAAGTAGGGGACATTGGCTGCTGCTATAGAGCTACAATCTTTAACACAGAACTGGGAAAATAACATAGTATGGGAGGTTCACTGCTGTCTGCTGCTACACTCTTGGTCAAGTCTTGGATGCAGAACTAGGAAACAGAGCATAGTAGGAGACATATTTGGTGCTGCCACTTCCATAATCTTGGGTACAAAATTGGAAAAAACAGCAGAGTGCGCCAGCATCTATTCTATCATCATCATCATCATTGCCTTTCTCACCCTGCACCAGGGTATAGGCCACGGACAAACACCCCCCAC
>NW_004797536.1:585674-587368 GCF_000002075.1 Aplysia californica | reverse complement strand
CGTGCAAGACAAGACGAGGTACGAGCGGTAACACACCACAATCTCAATCCCAACTCCACAACAATCCTTCCCAGATACAAAGGTGAGAAACACAATCACCTCCACGGAACTTTTCACACACCTAATAATTCTCTCCTTTTAGTGTTAGTTTTAATAGAGATTTTACGGTGCTCGCAACAGCATAAGGTCATATGAGCGCCACTTTTAGTTTTTGTAAAGGTTTTACGGCGCTCGCAACTGCATACGGTCATATGAGCGCCACTTTTAGTTTTAGTAGAGGTTCTACGGCGCTCGCAACTGCATACGGTCATATGAGCGCCAGATGATTCGAGGTGTTAATAAAATACAAGAGCGTAACAAACATAAAAAAGAAGAAGTGGAGATAAGGACGATAGACGTTTGATAGGAAAGAAGAAGCAAACCACACCAGAGAACCCGCCAACCATCCACAATATAATTGTCCCCTCTCTCGCTCGGATCAACACATTGTGCCTATCTCCCCAGCCTTCAGATAAGACCGACTGCCTTCTAAACTGTAATCCAACAAGAGAATGTCAGGGCGAAAAGTATAATAATTAAGACACTACTTTTCCTCACCTTCTCATAATGTCTCCAGAATCAGTTCACATTTACTATTATTGTTGAAATTCAACACGACCGAGCCCTCTTTCTAAATTGTGGCACTTAACTCCACGAATTAACTTTATTTAGGTAAAGGCGACCAAGTTTTTAAAAATAGATTAACAAGGGGTGGACATGCATCGATACTGCTATATCGAAAGATTTCTTTGTTTTAGTAGAGGTTTTACGGCGCCGGCAACTGCATAAGGTCATATGAGCCGAGAGATTTCTGGATACCGGCCGGTAATGGTGAGTACTTTTCAAAAAGCATCAAGTGCTTATTCAGCTTCTTCTGTACTGTAAATTAGATATAGAAGAAGGTGATTCACTGCTCTTTGTGCGATACTAAAACGCGTCAAGAAAACGCGGGCTTCGACATTTATTACATTTTGGGGCTTTATTTGATACTGCAGTCGAACCTGCCCTAGAGACCACCTGTTTCAGACATTCCCCAAGACAAACGTCCACTCTTTCCACCTCGACAAAGAGTAAATATCTCAGACAGTTTTGACTGTATTTTAAGGGAACATCATCATCATCATCATCCAGTGCCAGATCTGTGACAGATATCGGCGATCAAGGTTCTCCATTCGTTCCTTTGCTCGGGTGCTCTTAAAAAAGGTACGTTTCCCTGATCTCTCCCTGTCACCCACTTGTTCAGATTCCCCAAGTAAGTGGATCTGGGCCTACCCCTGCCTCGCTTGCTTTCAAGTTAAGGGAACATACGAACAAACGATAGTTTCATCAGCTGAGTAAAGGTGTAGCAGTAACTGGAAAACACTACCAACAGTCTGCCCGTATGTCCCCCAGTCTATCAATCCGCCTGTCTTTGTCCCATACATATGTCTGTTCTTTCAATCTCCCTTTTCTCCCCCCCCAAAAAAACAACAAAAACAAAACCCCAACAACAACAACAACAAACAAACAAACAAAACAAACAACAACCCCACCCATGTCTGCGAGTCAGTTTGTCCCTCCAAATGTCACCCATATTCCCCATACCCTCTTTCTTTCTCTCCCTTCCTTAATCTTTCTTTATCTCTCTCTCCCTCTTTTTCTCCCTCCCTCCCTCC
>NW_004797536.1:583418-584545 GCF_000002075.1 Aplysia californica | reverse complement strand
TAAGTTCACACGCAACCCCCTCCCCCAGCCCGGGCCATCCACCAAACTCCAACTTTCCATCCTTCAACACTAGGTAATTCCGACTTTATATCAAGTCGTCATGGTTTGTCTTGAGTAAATACATTATAGTATAGACATCTGATTCTGATGCCGGATTCCCCGAGTGGTCAGACACAGATGAGCGGTAAAAGAAAAGGACATCGGGGAGAAATAACCGCACTATCTAGGCCTAGGCCACACGGCACGCAGAGATGTGGGATAGCAGGGCGGACCTGGGTTGAGCATCACGTGATCTCACCACTGGCGTTTTCGGCAGTCCTAAACTAGCCAAAGGACAGGCTATTTGACAGACAGACAAAGACGGACGACTGATGGACACCGGACGGACGGACAACCGAAAAGGCAAGCCGACTGGCAGACAGCTTAGTTTAGTTTTAGTAAGTGTTTTACGGCACTTGCAACACAATGAGGTCATATAAGTGCCGAATATTAGAGGTGTAACAAGAGATTAACAAACACAAAAAAGAAAACGGGGAAATAAAGACGACATATGTTTGATAGGAAAGAAGAAGCAAACCACACCGGAGCACCCGCCAACCACCCACCAGACAGACAGACAGACCGACCGACAAAATAAACGATATAAGACCACGTTACATTTTGAAGAGTAGATCTAATCATAATTATAGACATGCTGCAAAAAACATTTCAAAGAGAACTTTAATAAAACATGTCAACATTCCAAAAGCAGAGAGAATAAACTAAACTCTCAAAACTAATTTACTGTGAAGGAAGGACGTCTCAAAATCCATGTTGACGTCACCCCAATGGCCGCCGGTAGTTATAAAATCAGTGTCCCGGTCAAGGCTAGGCTATTCCTCTGCTCTTTCATCCAACCAAGAACCATGTTCGTCTGCCACACGGAATTATCGTCAGCTCTTACCTCACTTCCGTTCCGTCATGTTGCTCGACTCGGCGGAGCCAACGAATTATGAAGAGGACAAACACAGACGAAGCAAAAATAAAGAGCTGATGTTTAAATGTTTTCTCTGCTGCTGTTGTTGTTGTTATTTTTGATGATGATGATGATGATGATGATGATGATGATGATGATGATGATGATGATG
>NW_004797536.1:579789-581422 GCF_000002075.1 Aplysia californica | reverse complement strand
GTGTGTGGGTGTATGTGTGTGTGTGTGAGTACATGCCCGCGTATGTCGGTGCACATTATGTACGAAATCTTTATTTGAATTATCTACAGTGGCAAACATTAACAAACAGCATGTGGCACGCGCCCAGTAAAACACTCATCGCCATCACTAGAAACGGCGCGTATGGTGTCTGTGAGTGAAGACGCTCACAGGTGCCTGTTTGTTTGAGCAGAAAGAAGCATATTATAGACACGAAAACAGACATTGGGTGCAGGGTAATAAGCGAGACAGACAGACATACAGAAACAACATAAGGAATTAAAAGAAAAATATCCTACTTGATGCGACCTCCAACCACTCACTCTCAGGTGCGGTTTATTGTCTTTCATCGCGTGTTATGTGTCGCGTGGTTTTCCCCAACCAAAACAGAAGAGTGGATGAAATATGGATAAACACTTTCATCCCCACGGCTTATGCTACATAATCAACGTTCTATACATACCATGCTACTTTTCGGCGGAGGACGGCTGGAGGATGCGACTGGTGGGTCCAACTTCTTTTTAAGTTCCCTCTCTTGTATCTGTCTTTCTGTCTGTCTTACTTTTCCCCCACCACTAAATTATGACCATTATATTATTGTGTCGATGTGCTTCTCTTTACCCAACCAAGCACTAATTATTTTTTCTTTTAAAGCTAAAAATAAAAATAAAAACCATTGCTGGCGAGTACCCTGTATAATGAGTTTTCGCAAAAAAAGGGCCGGACCAGGGACATTGGACAGGGTCGGGGAGCAGCAACAGAAACTAATCTGGGGTCTGGGGCGGATATTTACAACATGGAATGCACATCCAGACATCCAGAGACTACGATCATTGCTGGTGGCTTTTGCTTTACGATGTCCACAGACGTGGCAGGATAGACAGACTGCGTGATGACAGTAGCAAACGCGTCAGGGAAAATGGCTAACTCGTTTACTGGCGAAGCGGACAATAATATTATGCTCGACCAGCGGCAAACCAAAGGTTATGTTGTGGCACTTTTAGAACTACCATGCACACATCAGACACACGAATTTGTATATTTCCTAGTATGCTAATTGATGGCAATGCAAAATACGTATGGATTTAGGAAGTTATACATATTTTTATAGAACTGTTTCAAAACAGCATGTCTTCAAGCGCTGTCAAATGACCAGAACGTGTGTCCTCAATGAGGTTACAGGAACTAAGGGTCTCTGTGTCAACCTAAGCCAAAAGTGAGCTCATTACGGTGTGCCCTTACATAATTATCATCAATGTTCAAAACGGACTAAGTTACAAAGATGAGCACCATTATTTCCTCATGACATTTTGACATTAATCGTATTGCATTATTCGTTTGTTTTTTAACAAACACATCTGTGAAAAGTCAATGGCACTCTCTGTACTTTCCAAATTCGATGATGTGCAAATCCAAGCATCCAATGGTCGTCGAGGCTTTTGTTTTACGACATACGAGTCATTTGGGGAGGAGAGAGAGAGAAACAAAGCGTTAGAGGGGGAGGGGAGGGAGTGAATAGCAGAAAAGTAGAAAGGGGGCAAACAGAGGTAGGGATAGATAGATAGAGACTTAGAGAGAGAGGGAGAGAGAGAGAGAGAGAGAGAGAGAGAAAGAG
>NW_004797536.1:578201-579438 GCF_000002075.1 Aplysia californica | reverse complement strand
GGGGGGAGGGAAGCAGGAAGAGGGAGGGGGGGTGAGATCTACTTTATGTACCACCGCAACAATGTCGCTCATTGTTTGAGAAGAAATAAGCGCACGGCTAAACAAGGATTTTGTTATCATCCGGCTGTCGTGAATGACGACAAGTAATGCAGATATAAGACTTTACTACGGTCGAGATGAGCCATAATGAGAAAGAGCAATAATTATTACAGCTGAATCTGACGTCTAATACAAGAAACGTCCACGCTGTAATACGTCAGAGAAAGGGGAATTATGGGGAGATTATGCAAATACTCTCAATATTTTCTTTTCCTGTCCTCTTGTTTTCTTCCCCAGACCGTAGCTTAAACAAAAAAACAAAAAAACAAAAAAACAAAAAAACCAACAACGTTCTTATATTATATCCAGTCACGGCATGAACAGAGCGCGTGTGTGTATTTCTCTAGATATCAAGCGAAGTCTTTGTATTTCTGAGATTGGCTTTGTTTTAGCACGTGTAAAGAATATAAAGTTCTAGTTAGTGTTTTACGGCACTTGCATTATAATAAGACCATAATATGCCCGTCGTTGTTTGTTTGGGTAAAGAGACGCATGTCAACATAATAAAGGTCATTTAGTGCTAGGAAAAGCAAGAGAGACAAACAGAACACAACAGGGAAAGTAAAAAAAAAAAAAAGGAGGACCTACCAGTAACGCACTTCAGCCACCCGCTTACAAGAAAGTAACATACAAAGGAAAGAAGAAGGAGAGTTAGTTTTAGTAAAGGTTTTACGGCGCTCGCAACTGCATACGGTCATATGAGCGCCAGAAGATTAGAGGTGTTACAAGAGAGAAACAGATATACAAAAGAAGAAGGGGAGATAAGGACAATAGATGTTTGATAGGAAAGAAGTACAAATCAAACCAGAGCACCTGTCAACCACCCACGTTGTATTATATAAGGCTGACTTTACTTTAGCACGTGCAAGGGGAACGTGTTGGCACGACGTTAACGGTGAAAAAAAAAAAGATGAAGAAACGTAATAGTGCGCCTCTGACCAACATGCTGAAATGAAACGTAAGGGATGAATAATAATTACTTGCTTTCACCCTGAAACAAAAGGCATACATCGATTATTTTGCGTGAGTGGAGATCATAGCTCATAACGTTGAAAGGAAGAGCTCAGAACAATCCAGAAACTGTGGACTAACGGGAATATCTTTGCACCGCATGGAACAAAGGAGGAGAGAGAGAGAG
>NW_004797536.1:573664-576985 GCF_000002075.1 Aplysia californica | reverse complement strand
AGTAGGGGAGGGGAGGGGGAGGTGTTGCCCGCAATTCTAGACAAATTTTGTTTCCAAACAGATGACAATTCCACTTTGTCAAATTAGCATTATGCTAAACTACGATAAACTACAGTACGGGCGAAATCTTTCAGGGGGGCGAGCTTGTATTTTACATTCCTCCGGCCACTTAGCTTAGCGCTGTCGGAGACGGGCATCAAATCAGTTAAAGAAGGGGGTGGGGTTGTTTAGTTCTTTGTTTCTCTTTTAATGTTTAAAAAAAATCTTTTTACTGATTTCATTGTTGGGGAGAGGGGTGAATTTAAACATACAGCGTTTTACGCCCCCATAAGACAATTTAGATCACAAAGGAGAATAGCTTTGATCCAGTTTTTTAGGGCCAACCAACCCGCACTGACATAGAAACAACGTTCCAGAGACAGTTGATGAGACATTCTCCCCAAACAGGAATCGAACCTGGGACTTCCATGTGCGGCGATGAAGCGCCTTACCATTCCACAAATGACACCACGGTCAAATCAGCATGTCCCAGCTCTTGTATAACCGAGAACACGGCTCTTGGGAGATGGAGCTTAGAGTGAGTAGGCATACCTCTCAGTTCTAGGACGTTTTGACCCTCCTACCTCTAAGAGCTCGGTCCTCCGCAGCGTACTATACAGATTGAAGTTGATTTGGAACTTTGAACCAAAGACATAAATCTTAAACGTATCCCTCAAAACGCAATGACTCGTTCACCAAACGTTCCCTTCACACCATCCTTACTTTTCAAAGAAGTTGATAGGGGCGTCCCCCCCAAAAAAAAACAACAAACAACAACAACAAAAAACCCATCTATATTTAACTTTTCTTTAAAGCAATGTAGAATTAATGACTTACAATCAGCCCGGTTAACGTAAACGAAGGGGAAAAACATTATTTTACGTGACAAACAGAGAACATTATGAATGCAGTTCGAAAGCCTGTGCTTTTATTTTACCCTAGACAATTCGTCCAGCGGGATACATTTCAAAACTTTGATTTCCTGGTTGTTTGTTTCTTTGTTTTACTGGACAGGTCTTTCATTATTCCTTTCTATTTCCCCCCAAAAAACAAACGAGCGGCCGAAGAATAGTTAACTTTGTAGTTTTAGTGAGAGTTTTACGGCACTTGAAGGTCATATAAGTGCCGAAGATTTGAGGTGTTACAAGAGAGAAACAAACACAAAAAAAAAGATGGGGAGACAGACGATATATATTTTATAGGAAAGAAGGATCAAACCACACCACAGCACCCGCCAACCACCCACAGTTGTTCACTGTGACAGCTCACAGCTATCAAGCTAGACGAGTCTATGTAATCAAGAAGGTTGTTTTTCCATCTCGCGTTGACACAACAATGAAGACAGCGTTGAATTTACACACGAGAATTAATTAACCTTTACAAATCATTCAGACCCAACAGATAACCCTTGGGTTTTGGAAGGAAACAAAGTTGAATGAGAAAGGGAAAAAAATGGGGTCGTCGAGTATGAATGAATTTTGTTTTGTTTTGTGTGTGTGTGTGTGTGTGTGTGTGTGTGTGTGTGTGTGTGTGTGTGTGTGTGTGTGTGTGTGTGTGTTTGTTTGTTTGTTTTAGTGTTTGTTTGAGTTTTTTCAGTTGTTTTGTTTGTTTTTTAATCCTCCATCCACCACCCGCCCCTGTCTTCCTATAATATATCAAGCTTTCCTATCTGCTATCTTGGCTTCAAACGAGCAGCAAACACGTTAAAACAAAGTCAACAGGCGATCAGAGGAGGGCCGTCTATTCGGGGAACCGGCGGGAAAACAGCAAGAGCATCCTTAACGCCACACGTCACAACACGACAGCCCGGGAAGCACGTCGCTCTTGCCACTGGTTTTGGGTCTGTCTACGTCATAGAAGTGGAGGACGGGACAGACAGTAAAATAACAGCAGTGATTACGCGCTCAATAGAAAGTGTGTGTGTGTGGGGGGTGGGGTGGGGTGGGGGTGTAAGTGTTTTACGGCGCTCGCAACTGTAAAACGTCATATGAGCGTGCATAGAAAGGACCTTTGATAAAAATTAAAGTTTATTTAAATGGCAGGGGTCCAGAATATAACGCCAATCTTAGATGGAATGCCTTCATGTAAAGTGCCTTTCCCAAGGTCACAACGTCGGCCTGAGAGGAGCCGCGAGCCCCCAAACCACATTCTAAAAAAATACGTTAAAAAATATAGCTCGTCAAAGTCAAAAGAAGCAACCGACTCGTAATGAACCCGAGCAAGCGGTCCCTATTTCTGTACTGCGGACGTAGTAGTATCTATCACTCACGTTTTCCGAAAGTGGTACTTATTAATGGTACTACCTATTTCAGAGGATATTCGATTCTGTACACACACTTACGCCGTTCACACCATTTCCAAGCTTTGTTCAGGTCAGCTGAGAGCTTTACCGTTAGTGCTAGTATCTTTAGAAAAAATATATACTGTACTTGCAACACAATAGATCACATAAGAGCAAAAGATTACAGACGTTACTACAAAGAGAAAACATACAAAAAACAAACAGAAGTAAAGATAATAAGGTTAGATGCTTGATAGAAAAACAAACAAACCGTAAAGCACCCATCAACCACCCACACTAAGAGAGCAACAAAATAAATTTAGTTCTGCTTTCTTTGAAACGAGCACACAATGCACACAAGCCATCGAGACGGATCAAGCAAACAACTTACAATAAGAAAAAGAACAGAACATTCTATCTTCATCAACATTCTATGGTTTCTACGCTTCCTCCCGCAGTCTCCGAGCGTGGAAATATCAATCAGCGCACAGCTGAAATAGAAGACGACGCGCGGCTGATAAGTGGGAGTACGGGGGTGGCCCCTTGTTTACACGGCTCGGGTTCGTACCTCATCCGTCACCCGTCGCGGACAGATCGGGACGAGCGGCTAAAGGCATTTATAAATAAATATTTACGGTGGAGATTCGTGAGAAATGAAACGACTTGCAAGTGCATGTACGGGTGATGGAGAGAAAACACAAACACGTTGGACGGAGAGGTCCGGGGTCAAAGTTCGAACACAGGACCTGGGTTGAGATTTTCTTTTGTGTCTCGGCAAAAAAAAATCCCCCAAAAACCCACAGGACATAATATATGATGCTATAATTAAACAGGTCTTTTTTTAACATCACCAGCCGTTGACTTTTAGGTATCCTGTATTTTTTTCTGTTAAAAATATCTATGTACTCTTGTTTGTTTTTTCCAGTCCGTTAAAGATATGAACAAAGAAAAATAAAATCTGTGACAATTATATACATATAGAAAACAGAATAACTCTCTCC
>NW_004797536.1:571360-572869 GCF_000002075.1 Aplysia californica | reverse complement strand
CTCCACTCCACCACCAACCAGCCACCACAAAAATATTATCACTTCTAATTTACGTGTGATTTCTCCAGTCAAGGCGTCCCCGCCGGTTCATTGCCACAAGCTCTTGTCTCACCGCGCGGGACCGCCTTTGTTTGCTAGCAAGGACAACACAGAAACAACACTGAGCACGGAGAGGACTGAGAGGAAGTCGACTTTCGCCAGGCCGGAGTTTTTCTAACCTGCAAAAAGGAAATGTGTACGTTGTTCCGTCTCCTGGCGATGGTCAACAAACGTAATGGATCTTCGGCGAGTCTCGACTGCATGCTCTTATAGCCGGTGCACATGGTTCATTTGGACACGTTTGGTTCAGTCGGGACTAGCCAGATTTTTTCCTTCCTTTAGTTGTAGTAAGCATTGTTGTTGTTGTTGTTGCAGTTGTTGTTGTAGTTGTTCTTATTGTTGTTGTTGTTGCTGTTGTCGTAGTTTGTGTGTTACACAAAGAAAAGAAAGAGGAAAGATAGGGACGATGGATGTATGACAGGAAAGAAGAAGCAAACCACACCAGAGCACCAGCCACCCACGCACAGTGGAGGGGCAAAAGTTATTATTTTGACACAATACGACATGCTTTAATAAAATCCGACTCTGAGACTTTCACAAATCAAACACGTACGTACTTCAAGATTGCGAGTTGAATCGGTTGTTGTGTGCCAAAATGGCAGATTCTGTCCCTCCTCTGTGAAAAAAAAATCTAGCTGGACCCAACTGAATCAAATAACTGAAACAAATTGCCAGGGTGCACAGTGCATAAACGCCGGCGGCGAGAGTGCTCAGTGCATCCACTCAGACCTGTAAGCCACGTGTTAATCTGACTGTAGTTAATCCCGGAACACTTCCCCCCGAATCAGTTAATCCGCGACTTGAGAGATAATACGCCGGCTCAGAGCCAGAATGTTCTATCCAATAACGAAAACGTACGGCAGATGGGACTATTTTGCTTCTGAATGAACGGACGGGTGTGGACCAAAGTGGAAAGACAGTTGTTTTAGCGGGTGTTGTAGAGCAGAGTGATTCGGGGGTCAAAAGTTATCTCATTAGTTCGCACCATCGAGCACACTTGCTGCACGTCGCAAGGTTGTTTTTGCGCCGCGACATGATCTTGATGGCCCGGCCATGCACACGATTCCCAGACGAACGCCAATGAGCGAAGGAAAAAGAAAAGAAGAAAAAAAAAAGAAAAAGAAAAAGAAAAAGGTGGTTCTTAAAAAACAATATATTTCTGTTCCTGTTTGCTCCTTCTTCTCCAATATCAATCACCAAAATATCTCCCTTTTGTGTGTGTGTGTTACTCTGTAGAAACACCTCTTGCCTTTGGCACCTATTATGTTTGTCTCTCTGTCTGCGTCTGAAGTGTCTGTCGGTCTTCTCGCCCCCTTCCTTCGCCTCTGTCTCTCTTCTCTCTTTCTCTTTCTCTCTCTCTCTCTCTCTCTCTCTTTTACTCTATCTCTCTCTCTCTTCCTCTCTTTCAAG
>NW_004797536.1:566823-568061 GCF_000002075.1 Aplysia californica | reverse complement strand
GGGGGGAGGAGGAAAGAGACAGACAGACTATATGTAAAGAGATGGATGAAGACAGATACAGAGAAAAAAAGAGAAACACCCAGAGGGCAAATAGGTAAAGGAAAAAAGGGAAGGGATGGATGAGCAGAAGAAGAAAAATGAGGAAGGATGAGGATTGACCCGGGAGGGCGGGGGAGGAAGAGGAGAGGGGGGTTGGAGACGCTGAAAGGAGCCAGGAAGAACCCGTTTATTCAGGTGCGCCGTCTTGTAGCTCTGTGCGACTCGCCATGTTGTTCACCGTCTTGTTTGACGGCCAAAACTCCGGCACTCTGTGAAAACACCCGCCAAACGAGCTCCCCTTCCTCCCCTAGTATCCTGTCTTCTGCTGTAACTAGAGGCGGGCAAATCCGGATACCCATCCGGATAACCGGTTAATTCTCAATGAAACATTATCCGAATTCAGACTCGTGAGCTCTCTTTTCTGACCCGTTTGCCGAAGTGGGTGCACCCATTTGCTGAAGTGGTTCTAATCCGTTTGTCAAAGTGGTTCTAACCCATTTGCCGAAGCGGTTCATAACGCATTTAATTGCCGAAGAGGTGCACTAACATATAATCCGGATTTTGCTAAAGCGACTCATTGCCCAGCCTTAGCTGTAACTGTTGCTTGCTGGCGCCCCTCATTCGTCATGTTGTGTTGTGTTTTGTGCGCCAAAGCACGCCAGGGAAAACACGCCAAAACACCCTTCAAGTTTTAAGATGGATGGCTCGTACAGAACAAGTGCACTCGAAGCGTGGAAAAATAAATTAAAATCCGATGCCTCCGCGGCGATGAGACGAGTGAAGGATGGCAAAGAGGGAGAGATAGAGAAAGCGGAGAAAGGAGAGAGGCCTAGATAAACACAACTGGAATAAAGGGAACAAGCGGGGGAGAAGTCAAGAGATAGACAGAATAATAAATAATATAGAGAAAGTGAGAGCGAGAGAGAATGAAAGTATATCTAAAGCATATTCATACATATTAAATCGGTCAGACTATGCAACGGAGACGACGAATTAGAACAAAGTAAACCCGCCGAAGTGAACAAGAAAAATAGTCACTATTTTTGTATAGGCCTACCAATTATAATAACAGGTTAAACACCAGTTATACAACATAACGACAGAACAACACAAAAGCTACAGTTTGGAAAAAAAAGTACAAAGAGAAGACAAAAGCCAACACCAATCCGGGAGTGTGTGTGTGTGTGTGTGTGTGTGTG
>NW_004797536.1:561915-563255 GCF_000002075.1 Aplysia californica | reverse complement strand
ATGATGATGATGATGATGATGATGATGATGATGATGATGATGATGATGATGATACTGTTATTGTTGTTGTTTTTGTCGTCGTCGTCCTCGTTGTTCAATGCTCTCCGAGCTCAGTACACGGTGCAATATGTAAAAACTTCGAAACAAAAGTTGATTCATTTCGGGTTAATATGTTATTAAAAAAATAAATTACCAGAAAAGAGAATCCAAGATTATGGATAAAAAGCTAACGTAAACACACAAACAAAAATAGAACAGAAACGGAAAACAAAACAAAACAAAACAAAAAGATGATCCTTTCTGGGTTGCACAAACAATATCTTTCTTTCAACGTTCTTTCAACTAAAAAAAAGGTGTTACACGTCATGGCAAATCAACTGTTTTCAACGACTGTTACTGTCTTGCGATCTTTTCGTAAGTGAAATAATAGATTCTCAAAGAGCTTCTCCAGATTCTGTGATAATACGAATTGCAGAGATTATGATTAAGCACAATAATTACACAGCGGTTGTGTCCTGATTTCTGGCAACGTAAGAGCGAGCTTCTTCAAGAAAAGATTGGTGAGATAAGCCGGGAGATACCGTAAGTATTGTCAAGGGTTTCGTATTACTGTGCACACGCGCGCTTTCAGCTTTCAGCCCATCGATAAGAACTCTTAAATGAATACTGAACTCCAGTCTCCTTGTATAGAAGAAAAAAAAATCCCGTCTCTCAAAAGAGAAAAATACGTGAAATAATAGTCCAAATTGTCCAAGACAGCCACCCATTGTCACATATAAGTGGTTGTTTTTATACATGTTAACATCTTGGCCAGTTTCATTATAATACAAACGAAAAACACTAGGAGGTGGAATGAGTAGTGGTCGTTAGTCGTTTGTACGTGTTATTGTCTTGGTCAAGAAGGGGGGGGGGGGCGGCTTAAAGCAGGTGAAACAGTACTCCCTGCGCCTAACATAACAAGCGACTTATTTCGTCAAGAGGTTTGTACTGCTGCGTCCACGAGACAGAAGTGGCCGCCTGCTTAACAAACCAAAGTGTTGAAGAGAGCGTAAAATCCATTACCAATCCGCGGCAAAGTGGAAGACAGTGTTAAGACGTCATCGGGATCAGATGAGCGGCCTGTGACACCAGCAGGTAGACGACTTTGTGAGTTTGAGTAAAGAGAAGAACATAGACATAATAATGGTCGTTTAGCGCTGGAAAAGAGTAAAACAGACGGACAGAAACAACAGAGGTAAAGAGAAATAATGGAACCTATGAGTTGTACCTTGCAGGGTGGATGGAGAGAGAGAGAGAGAGAGAGAGAGAGAGAGAGAGAGAGAGAGAGAGAGGGGGGGAGA
>NW_004797536.1:559166-560346 GCF_000002075.1 Aplysia californica | reverse complement strand
AGAGGGGGGGGGGAAGATACAGCCTTTCAGCCATCAGCTTATTTACTGAGAAAAATGAAACATCGGTACTGTTTGAGATAGAATGTCATATCGTCTTGGTAATGGCCATTTAGAGCCGGGGAAAACAAGACCCACAGAAACAACAACTGGGTAATTCAAGAGTGAGACTCCCAAGTGGGGCTCCTCACCAGTCCTAAAAAACAGAGCAATCTAGGGTTATGCAAAGACTGAGGGAAACAGCATATTATTATGACGTAAAGAACAGCACGCATGAATAGGTGGGTCGGATGTGTTCGCAAACGGTCTACTCCAAGTGGTTCTTTTCATATATTATCTGGGTCTTTTTTAATGTACATGTTTTATGGACCCATAAATACAATCATAGTCGATACAGCGATATCATTAAGGAGGCAGGCTTCAACTCTGTCTGTCAATACTGTCAGAGCCAACCCAGTTTGAGAGGAATACATTTGTACAACGGCATAGCAGAAAGACGGAGATTCACGATTAAAAGAAAAGGTCTCCCCGCACGAGAATCAAACTCAGGCCTTCTGTGTTCAACGATGAAGCGCCAAACCGGTACATCACAAACACCGGCTAGAAAGAGAGGGGTCATACACGCTCGGAGTTTGATTTACGGTAGTTTAGTTTGAGCAAAGAGAAGAACGTTAAAACACAGCGACCGACGTTTAGTGCTTGAGAAAAAGCAAGATCAGCCTGCTAGCTACTTCTTTTCTTTAAACTTTAGTAAGAGTTTTACCTCGCTTATAACACAGTAAGGTCAAATTATAAGAGCCGAATGTTAGAGGTGTTACAAGAGAGTATATAACGGACACAAAGGGAGAGAAAAGGACGAAAGATATTTGAGAGGAAAAAAGGAAGGAGCAAACCAGCCCAGCGTAGCCGCCAACCACCTATAGATACATCTTTTCAGACGAACAATTATCCATTTTGTTCTAAAAGACGTGCGGGGTTTGCGTGCAGACTCGCTGTAAACCACAACCCAACGGCAAAACTTCAAAAGGCCATTTAGTGACATGGGCGTAAAGGTGTAGATTGGGATCCATAAACTACGTGCGTACAGAAATTGGTGAGAGGTTCAGTCCTCCTTCGCTCTGTACGAGTGTGCGTGTGTGTGTGTGTGTGTGTGTGTGTGTGTGTGTGTGTGTGTGTGTGTGTG
>NW_004797536.1:555681-557270 GCF_000002075.1 Aplysia californica | reverse complement strand
GTTGAGAGAGAGAGAGAGAGAGAGAGAGAGAGAGAGAGAGATCAGAAAGAGACAGAGAGAGAGAGGGAGAGAGAGAAAGAATGAACGTCTCATGTATAAAAAAAGGATCGCTAAAAACTGTTCCACGGAGAAATCAGCCTCATACATTATTGTCGCAAACAATATATTTCACTCAACACCAAATAATCCATATAGGTGAGTGGAAACACCTTTAGTCTCACCTCTCGGCGTCTGGCTCGCTTGGAATCGGAGGCTCGAGATCCGCGTGGCTGACGTGTAGCGGTGGCAAAAACTGGATAACCTATCCTGACAACCGGACAATTCTCAATGAAACATTATCCGAAATCAGACTCTTAAACTCTCTTTCCTAACCCGTTTGCCGAAGTGGGAGCACCCATTTGTTAGAGTGGTTCGAATCCATTTGTCGAAGTGGTTAAAACCCATTTGCTGAAGCGGTTCATGACATACTATTTGCCAAAGAGGGGCACTTACATATTATCCGAATTTTGTTAAAGCTACTTATTGCCCAGCCCTACTGACGTGACGACCTCATCACAGAGTCACGGCAACTATTCGGAGGCCGGATGCCACCACGTTGTCTGCGAGCCGAGCTGCAAAACGAGGCGTATCATTACAGACGACAACAAGAATCCTTCCTTGTCGGCGAGAAGCGACTTCTGAGTATTCTATCCGCCATTCTCTCAGTGCGCACCATGTTGCAGGTACCTTTGTAATTAAGGGGGTTTGTCATCATCGATACTATGTAGATCCTTTGCAAGACGGTCTTCAACCTCGCTTGGGAGGGTCAACCTGAGCTGAGAGGAATACAACTTCCCAGCTGAAAGATCGAGAAACTCGATGAAAATTATCCCTACATGGAAATCGAATTAAAGTCTTCTGCGAGCGACAGCCAATGGCCTAACCGCCACTCCACAAATATCAGTGCACCCGATTGTGGTTACCTTTAGTAAAAAAAAAAAAAAAAAAAAGGCCTGTATAAAAACAGGAGTTAACAAGGGTAAAAAAAGAACAGCAGTAACACTAAGAAAATGTACAAAAAGCATGCTTCGATTTCAGAGTTTAAATCTTTATGGGCGAAGCAGACACACGCCATGTTGTATCAGCAGCAGACCCAAGACAATGTTGCGGCTCATTCGGGAACATCAAACACAAATTGGAAACAAGAATTCGCATAATATGGGATGTCCCGTCCGTTCTTTTTTAAGTATCAGATTTTTTAAAAACCCAACTCAACACAGCGCATCTTCACGAGTTGACGTATGACCAGAATGCGAGTCCTTGCTGAGTTTAAAAAAAATTGATTTTCGTATACATTATGAATACCAGACCAGACTTCGCTGCAGAACACGGTGCACTCTCAGACGAATACAGGACATGACAGTGGGCGTTACCCGCGGGCAGACACGACGTATTGCACTCAGCCAACCTGAACATATCACATGACGGCGAAATGGTAAGTCATCGGGCAACGGCATGAAGTTCTACGAAAGGCAGTCTTAGGATCTCAGGTCAAGGCACCTTTCCCCTATAAACAAGCAACTATTTTTTCTTCTGTTTTTTAGGGGGGG
>NW_004797536.1:554443-555508 GCF_000002075.1 Aplysia californica | reverse complement strand
GCCAGGCCAACTAATCTGAGGGCTGAAAGGGTTACAACGTCACAGCAGAAAGACCGAGATGCTCGATTAAACAATAATTTTACCCACACGAAAATCGAACCCAGGTCTTCTGAGTGCGACGAAAGATGATGCGCTAACAACGTCATCAAAGAGTGTCGACAAGTCAAAAAAACAACTGCTGACAACGCCAACAGATAGAAGAAGCTACATGAAAGCAAACAAAAATAACATCTCATTCATCAAATCCTACACAATAAAAGGCACGGGAACAGGCATAAACCGACTCGCTAACCCAGAGACGAAAGGAAAGAAAAAGAAGTCTGACACTTTCCTCATTAAACCGTAAATAACTCATGACTTCTGGCCTTTGAGCTTCCAAATACACTGTAGACATATTTGAAAAGAACAGAAAAAGAAAGCTCGTTAAATTCTCATCTTCGAAGGAGGTCTGGAACACGAACATCCTGGAACATTCTAGAACATCAAACAACCCATTCAATCTTTTTGGGGATCAGTTAATAAGTGATGAAAGATAGCGACGTAAAATCTGGAGTCACAAACGTTCTCCCAGAGATGGTGGCATGGTCGAGGGAGGGAGCGCAGGACAGTGAAAGGGTGAGCAAGCGACTAGGGGTTTGCTTGTTTGAGCAAAGAGAAGCACATCGACACATTATAGTGCAAGGAAAAGTAAGACAGACAGAAATAATTGAGTGCAAGAAAAGAAGTAGGGCCTACAAGAGGCGCCCTCCAACCACCCGCACGTTTGCGCGATAAACAGACAGAACAGACAAACAGGCAAACACAATCCCTGAAAACTACCTCACTAAAGGATGCATGAAAGAATGAATGAGTAAATACATTAATAAACGAATTCTTCTTTGTTTAAAGTAAGACAGAATAACCATGCGCCCTTCCTCTTGGGACTGTGTGGACTATTATTTATTGCCATTCATCATCATCATCATCATCATCATCATCATCATCATCATCATCATCATCATTGTATAAAGAAGGTATTAAAACAGTTAAGACCTTGTTGTATTTTCCCCAAAAATATATATTTCA
>NW_004797536.1:552279-554008 GCF_000002075.1 Aplysia californica | reverse complement strand
AACGACAATATATGGGGGATTGGGCTTATTCGTAAGAGAGTGGAAAGGGGTGGGAGGGTGTTATTTTATTTTGCCTCTTCATAGTATTGTATGGTACACATAATATGCATATAACTTCAAAAAAATGTCAAAAAAACATAGCTTTATTAGCAAGTATGTAATGAAGATTTTAAATAACAAAAAACCACACTTAAGTAGACATCATCTAATACTGACGTCTGACGTCCAATAGCAATTCGTCAACCAAAGACTGGGTAGGATATTACAAAACTACAGACAAAAAAACGGAACATCTAAAAACTCTGAAGAAGGGGAAAGGAAAAGGAAAAGGTAGAACTCAAGGGTATGGAAGAAATGGGCAAAGCAGTGGGGGCAAAGATCAATGATTTGTTCTGGAAAAAAGAACCATACCATACATCTCTACAACAATAACGGCCGAAAAAAGAATTCGTGGCAACGAAGACGGATGGAGGTCTAAAAACAAAGAGTACATGAAGTCTACGAAACAAAATAAATGTCTGAGGAGAAACACAAAGATAAGGATAAAGAAAAAGTACACAGCAACGAAACGAAGCAGCAGCAGACGTAATGATGAGTACACATCCCACGGGGGAGTTGGAGACATCGTTTACGTAGACAAGCGATTACACGCATCCGATACGATTATCTCTTTTCTCGGCGCGGTTGGTTCTTGTTACCCCCGTATTGATACGAGATTCCTGGGCCTGATAAGAGATACAATTCTTTTCTTTTTATATTAGCAGACAAAGTTGTTTTATCTCTTACAAGTTCGCTGGCGGGAAAGAAAATTGGGGGGTAGTTTTTGCGTGATCATAGCGCAGGCTCCAAGTGGATAGAGGTGGGCAAAATCCGGATAAAAATCCGAATAATCGGATAATCCTCAATAAAACATTATCCGAATTCAGACTCTTAACTCTCTTTCCTGGCCTGTTTGCCGAAGTTGGTGCACCCATTTGTTGAAGTGATGCTTACTGGTTTGTCGAAGTGGTTCTAAACCATTTGCCGAAGCGGTTTATAACATATTATTTACCGAAGAGGTGCACTAATATATAATCCGGATTTTGCTAAAGTTACTCATAGCGAAAGCTCCACCAAGTGGAAGCGTCGTCCGCCCGAAAGAGACAGACGAGAATGGCAAGGGGCTGGGGGATTTAGAGAGAAGTGTGTACACTGCTGAGTCAGGGAAGTGAGCGATTTGCACTTACATGGGGAATACGTAGTACGTGTCTCTGAATTACCCGGCTGATGGGGCGAGGGGGCGAGGGAAGAACAATTACAGGAGATGCTGATAATGGAAATGTTCCCACAATAGAGAATAGAAGAGTCTTGAACACCGAGGACAGCTTGGTAGAGGGAGGAGGGGAGAGAAGGAGAGGGAGAAAGGGTGAAGGGAAAGGCGCTAATACTTTTTTCTAATCTATCCCCCGAAAGAGCTCCAAAAACACATTGTGCAATGTGTGATTAAGATGGATTCGAACGTTCTTTATAAAAGGGTTGAAAATAAATAACACGTAGACAACAAAAGATGGAACGAGCACGGAAAAACGCTCATCTCCGAAACAGTTTTTAGTTTAGTTTTAGTAGAGGTTTTACGGCGCTCGCAACTGCATAAAGTCATATCAGCGCCAGAAGATTAGAGGTGTAACAAGAGGGTAACAAACATAAATAGAAGAAGGGGAGATAAGGACGATAGAGGTTTGATAGGAAA
>NW_004797536.1:550137-551940 GCF_000002075.1 Aplysia californica | reverse complement strand
CTGAAGAGACAAGCTGCTTTGACGGAAAACACAAAAATTCCAAAACAGAGACGAATGACTTCATCGATTCCGGATTTTCTTTACCTGTCCACAGAGAGATATAATCTAATCCAAATTTCGCTGCTCGTTCTTGTCCCCCTCTTCCCTCTAAACCAGCCACCATTAATCTCTGTCCTTCTCCAGGATAGCCCGGACCTCTCTACGTGTCTCTGGGTCATTGCGCCCCTGAGAACACGCCAGTTCTACCATCATCTCCTGAGTCTGCTTTTTGTGTTTTTTTGTTGTAGTTGGGTTTTTCTTGTGGGTTTTTTTAATTTAATTTTTTTTTTTTTTTTGGACCTGCTCCAAATATTTTTTTTCAAAACCTAATGTGATGTTGTTGTTGTTGTTGTTGTTGTAAAAGTTGTTTGGGGGGGGGGGGTTTGTTTGTTGGTTAGACTTTTAAGGAATGGCTTACCCATCCACGCAAAAAGAGTTATGTTCTTGGTTATTATAGTCTTTTTTTTTCTACCAATATTTATTGTCCCTGTCTGTCGTTTCCTCAATATGTGTGGCGTTCTACATTTTGTTCCGCCTCCAACCCCTTCTTCTACCCCATTCCTGTTCCACCAACTATCAATTTTCTTTACTCTCTCTGTACTCTCTCTCACTCTTTCTCTCTCTCTGTACTCTCTCTTCTCTCTCTCTCTCTCTCTCTCTCTCTCTCTCTCTCTCTCTCTCTCTCTCACACACACACACACACACACACACACACACACACACACACTTCACGACAAACAAGCCGTCCCAGCTCCCATCAGTAGTACGCTATCACTTATGACGCCGTGCGATACACACCATCCAAAAAACCCATCTCAAGCACGTCTTCAAACCCTAGACAAGGGAGTGTCCACCCCTTCACAGAGCGCCCGTCTGTCAAACTTTATCGGAGACAGCGACCCAGAAGAGCATCATCAAAAACCCTTCTTGAACGCGGCTCCATTATCTCTACAAATGACAACCCACAGTCTGTGTGCATTCTTTTCATGTTTCTCACGTGAGAAAAACACATTTACCAGGTTTCTGCATGCAGTAATAAAATAGAATACAATAATTCAAAAAAATTGTCCAAGACGGCCATCCATGGTCGAGGACAATAGTGGTTGTTTCACATAGGTGGACGCATTGGACAATGTTAGTCAGTTTAGTAGAGGTTCTACGGCGCTCTCAACTGCATAAGGTCTTATTATGAGCGCCAGAAGATTAAAGGTGTTACAAGAGAGTAACAGACATTCAAAAAGAAGAGGAGGAGATAAGGACGATAGATTATGTTAGATAGGAAAAAAGAAGCAAACCACACCAGAGCACCCGCCAATCACCCACTGCAACATTTTGATTTCGACAGCACGTACTAATAAAGCAGAATACAATTTTAAACATTGTTCAAGATGGCCATGCATTGTCGAGGACAATAGAGCTCGTTTCAGACAGGTCAACGTATTGGACAATGTGATTATGATATTTTAGAAAAAAGCAAGGCGCGGGGCGGGGGGGGGGGGGGGGGGTATAGAAAGTTGTTGCTTGGACAGGACCAGGTGTCTGTTAGAGCAGGTTCAACTGTATTTTGTTCGTCGGAGCGCATATATACACATGTATATATCTATGCCTGCATCTCCACAATTAGACGGGTTTAGTTTGGGTTTTAAGTAAAAATTATTCAGCACTTGCAACATACAAGAGTCATGTATTAAGTGCCAAAGAGGAGAGGTGTTGCAAGAGAGTAACGAACAAAAAAAAAAAAGGAGAGAGATAAGGACTGCAGAT
>NW_004797536.1:546035-547762 GCF_000002075.1 Aplysia californica | reverse complement strand
GCTGTACAGTTCGGGGGAAACATGACAGACAGAAGAGACCGCGGCACAGCAAACAAGTAGGGCTTGCCTACCAATCCAAAAGCACCTCCCGACCACCCACTTTTAGCCAAGAACACATTGGCATGGCCTTTGCATCTTGACAGAGGTGTACGATATATCTTTGGTTGAGTGGTAGACATAGAGGAAATAGATGTGACTATAATGGCAACACTTAAAAGAAACAGAAAATACAGACCACACCTGCGAATATCATTAACAAACACGACATGCCGAGAGGTGCACAAACATACACCTGTGCTGTATATGATGCTTACAGCGACCAGGATGTGCAGAGTGCAGTGTGCAGTGTGCAGTACTGTGTGCAGTGTGTAGTACTGTGTGCTGTGTTCTGTGTGTGCATGCCTCAGGCAGCATGTGAACGAAATAAGAGGCCAAAAGCCAACACTTCTTGTCCTCCTATTCCTCTTATCTGTCTCTTTCTCCTCCTCGCCTCAAAACAATATGAAAACTAGCTCATAATAAATTTTCTCTGCAATATCAACAACACCAACTCTTCTTCAAAAACGTGTGCACAGTCAAAATCAGGTTTATGATTCACCACCTCTTCCTCCTCCTTTCTTCTTCCTCCTCCTCCTTCTCCTCCTCGTTTGAAAACTTGCACCACAGAAAATTATCACAGCAATATCAACAAGAACATCAACACTTCAACAATAGTTACATAAACAAAATCATGTTGATAATTCTTCTCCTCCTCCATCTCTTCTTCCCATCTCCCTCTCACCCTTCCACCCCTTCACATTAAAGAAAACGCACATGACATTCTGTTTAAAAAGAACTTCTGAAGTACCCCCACGTATTTATTTTCGTGACCAGTACATCACCTGAACACTTCAGCCGGCATCTAACAATACGCAGAATGTATCAGAAGCAGAAGTCACTCCCAATTGAAAACATGAGAGGCTGAGGAGGCTGAAAGCAGACACAAACCGAGCGTGGCGAGGAAAGAAAATAAATATCTGCAAAACGAGAATTCCAGGGTGTCGGAAAACGAGACGCTGAAAGCCAATTTTCATTGTGCTAACGGTTTTGCGTGGCAAAAATAAGCGACGACAACCCTCGGATAGACCCACACGCTCAACCCTCTGAGAACCCTCTGAGAACTCCTTTTTTTTAAGGAGACGCTCCTCATGCTGGGAGGTGAGCGAATAGCCGAACAAGACCTCGGAGTAAATAAATAACAAAAAGAATGCACTCATTACGAGCTAATAGCAGCGCCTCAATCGCGGTGCCGATTTCTCGTCCTCAGTTTTTTTTGTTTTGTTTTTGATGGGGTTTTTTTTCTTAACCGAATTGTCAGAATGATTAACCTTTCTTCCTTTCTCAAACTGCCGAAGGTCGATTTCTCTCCAGAAGCTCCTCTCCTGTCTGAGTGTTTATACAACCAAGGCGAACCGATCGCTCATGTTTTCTAACATTCTCCAGTGTCAACGCTGAAAGAACCGTTTCTTTGTTCTCACAATAATACGTGCAAGGTTCGCGGTAACTCTGGAACAGCGCGGAAGCAGCGATGGGAGTCAGTGGTGTCGCTCGTGCACTCATAGAGTGTGGGACTTTGTGTAGGGTAACGACCGACACCTGACTAGGGTGCGGGCGACCCGGGGTGCAAGGCCAGCTGTGTTCAGTATCTATGCTTTCAGAGAGAGAGAGAGAGAGAGAGAGAGAGAGAG
>NW_004797536.1:543974-545358 GCF_000002075.1 Aplysia californica | reverse complement strand
AGGGAGAACTAGAAAAGAGAGAGAGATAAAGAGAGGAAATGACTAAGAAAGAGAGAGGGGGGAGAAGCATAAAGGAAGGAAGAGAGGGACAGAGACGGTGAAAGAGAGAAAGAAAGAACGAAAGAAAGAAAGAAAGAAAGAAAGAAAGAAAGAAAAAGAAAGAAAGAAAGTAAGAAAGAAAGAAAGAGAAAGGGAGAGAGAGGGGTGAGAGATAAAAGGAAAACAAAGAAAGGACTAGGTCAACCTCTTTAATCTAGGTCAGCAACAAAAATCTGGAAATACACGTCCCCTCAACACGCTGTGTACACTGGAGCTGACGTAACGAAGGCGCCTTCAAGGATGCACAGAATCTACCCAAACCAGTCAGCCCAGATGGAGCCTGTATTTGCCACATCCCACACCATTCTAAACAGGCTCTCGCACTGTGGAGGACATACATTAATTGTCAGTCCATCCGTCAGTCTTTCAGTCAAGAGGGGACTATTTGCACTTTATATAGATCAACATGAAACGGGAACTAGTAGATCTAGTCTTTCGTAGATAGCATTATCAGACTCTTCCTCATCATCGTTGTCGCGATCAATATCGCTGTTGTTGTCGTTGTTGTTGTTGTTGTTGTTGTTGTTGTCGTTGTTGTTGTTGTTGCTGTTGTTGTTGCTGCTGCTGCTGTTGTTGTTGCTTTCACCTCTGTCCAGTTGTGCCATCCAGCCAATACAAAGCTCCAGCATAAAGACCAAAAATGTTCGAAAAAAATAATTCCAATACAGGTATCGAACTCGATTCTTCTCATGGTTGATGATGACGGCAAGTGTCTAAGCGTAAGACAACAGACTTGACCCCTCAATCGTTGGTACAAATCCAATATGAGACGAGTGTGAGAACTAAGACGTAAAGACAAACATTGATACAAGAGAAAAAGAACCGAAAAAGGGGACATTATTCAGCAACTTTTAAGACCATCTTCATTCCCCTAACAAGGCCAAAAAGCGTGCGCCTGAAAGTCCCATCAAACGCCCTAAAAGGCAAAGTGCTTTGGGGTGGAAAACCAAATATTACCCGATCGTGCCGTAAAGAAAAGCGGGATTGACTAATCTCGTTGTGCGACCTCCTGAGATGGCCCGGGGTTTTAATGCAACAAGCAGCAGGCCTAAAATTGCTATAAAACTCAGGGTGAATGGGCTAGATGAAACGACGGCCCTTGCACGTCCTCCCTGGGGACGATATCGTGACCAATGGACGATCCCAGGGCCAGGAAAGGCCCGACCCTTTTTAGTTTATAACTCAGTTCTTTCGAGGGAGAAAAAAGTACAGAATTCTCGTGTGAAAAATATCGTGTTCGTGTGTGTGTGTGTGTGTGTGTGTGTGTGTGTGTGTGTGTGTGTGT
>NW_004797536.1:542621-543668 GCF_000002075.1 Aplysia californica | reverse complement strand
ACACACCATAGTTACACGCAATCACACATGCCAAGGATAAACACTCACAGACGACAAACATCAACACCACCACTTTTCAGCAAGGGACAATTCCAGTAACTAATATGATAATTGAGGAGCAGGCTACAACAAAACTCGGTGCTTACAATCGGCAATCAACATCAATAAACGCGTGCCCTATATCCATACCAGAGCCGCTGACATTTTTTCTGCGTTTCCAAATGCCACCGCGCGATTTATCTAAAATCTCCTCAGTTGTTGTATCCACTGTTGTTATAGTAGCTGTGCGATGATGATGGTGGTGGCGGTGGTGGTGGTGATTATGTTCTGTTTTTGTAGCTGTCATTGTTGTCAGTTTTTTGTTTGTTTGTTTGTTTGTTTGTTGCTTTTGTTTGTTTTGTTGTTGTTGGGTTTTTTAGGGGGGGGGAGTTGCAGTTGTTGTAGTTGCTGCTGCTGCTGCTGCTGCTGCTGCTGCTGCTGCTGCTGCTGCTGTTATTGTTGTTGCTATTGTTGCTGTTGTTGCTGCTGTTGCTATTGTTGCGGTTATTGTTGTTGTTTCTGTTGTTGCTGTTGCTATTGTTGTAAATGTTGTTGCTCTTCTTTCTTTCACGATTGACATAGTCAGGGCTTTCGTTGACGCACATTTAATTCAAAAAGAAGTAGAGGAAGTGAACGACATCACACCGAGAGCCTCTCCACACATAGCCAACGGCATGCAGATATACCACAAGGAAGAAAGGGGCGCCGTGCCCCACAGCCACCAGGTTTCAATTCCGGTCAGATTCGAAACAAGACACCGAAACACTAGCTGACCGCAATTACTCAGGGAGAACAGATGACCCGCCAGAAATAACAGTTCAATTCAGAAAAGAGATCCCGCCATGTGTGCATTTGGGGGAGAGCTGGCGCCATTGGGGGTATACGCAGAAAATGAGAGGATGTGGGAAGGGGGAGATGGTGGAGTGGGAGGAGGAGGATGGAGAGTAGGGGGTGGTGGAGGGGGATGAGGAGGAGGTGGAAAGAAAGGGTGGTGGTGGTGGAGGGGGG
>NW_004797536.1:539709-541980 GCF_000002075.1 Aplysia californica | reverse complement strand
CTACCTATCTATCTATCTATCTCCCTTCTCACCACACGCTCCCTCTCTTTCCTCTCCCCCCCTCCCCTCCTCTCCCTCCCCACAGTCACGCCGTGGCAGCACCAGCCCCTGAATGACCACAAGACGGTCGGCAAACACGACAGGGGTAACCCGAGCTGTCCCAGACCAGCCCTGCCCGTTATGCCCTTCACGCCTCGGCTGAATGGTCAACGGCCGCCGTCCGGACAAGAGACTGGACACTGGACACGGGACACGGGATGACGTTGCAATCTGCGCGCCGTGAGCGCCGGGGAGTAACTCGATAACCTTGACGGCCGGGCTAATCAGGATCGACAACTGCTGCTGGCGAAGGTGGTGCTGGTGGTGGATTGGGGGCAGCTCTGGGTGTAGCAGAAGCAGACTGAACTGCCTGTCTGGGTTTTGTTATCTTTTGTTTTGTGGGGTTGGGGGTTGGAGGTTTGTTTGGTTTCGTTTTTAAAAGGAGGGGGGAGGGGGGATTTTGTTTTGAAATGTATGTTTGAGCCTCTATTGACTGAATTTCCATCAGTTAGGAGGCCGTCTGACTTCGACCTTCTTGTCAGGGCCAACATGGGCTGAGAGGGATACAACATCCCAACAGAAAGACCGAGATACTGGATAGACATTCTCCCCACTCGGGAATCAAACTCGAGTCCCCAGTGAGCGACGGCTAACCGCTGCACAACAGACGCCGTGAAGAGGAACAGAAACACGCGCCTCTAAACATCTAGACAGATCAGTATACAGCGAACTCGCAAAGCAAGTCTGTCATCTACTTCATTGAGACTGACCTCTCCATTGTCATTACGTGGCGGCCGGCAAAGTGGTCAACCCACCGCACCACACAACAACACGCGCGGAGGGCAGGCACAAATAATGGAAAGGCTCGTGTATCTGTCGATGCATCCTGTCATAAAATGATTAAACCTCTCGGCGGACGCTTATGCGTCGTCTCCCAGCCCGGTCAAGACAGGATTGCCTTTTGTTCTCCGCACTGCCACGCACCGAGTGGTTGCGCAAAATCTCGTCATGGCATGCGACAGGCGAACGAATGAATGAATGTCGGGGCTTGTCGGACGCATCGCCTCATCCGGTTGGCATCGGATATTGTGTTAGCTTTCGAAGGGAGGAGAGAAGGAAGCGCCCTTCGCATTATGGCAGTCTGGCTCAGCCAGGGTTTCAGTCTCTCCTCGACAGTTAACACGACTTTATTTTTCCGCACACTCTGTTGGTGTTAGTTTCTTGACATCATGAAGGTTGCGTTCGTCTGGAGAAAGCTTTATACAGGGCCTCAACAGAATGCACGTGTTAATAAAAGTGACTTCATTGGGTCAAAATTGGATGCTCGTTTACTAAAGGCTAAAAGTCGTTGTCTCATGATGAGTAGATAGCCATAAGCTTAACTTCAAACGTTCATTAGGTCTGTTTTTTTGGGAGTGGGGAATTATTTATATAAAAATGATGGGGAAGGGGGTATTTGTGTCATTGTTGTTTTTGGGTTTGTTCGTTAACTCATTCTAGTTTCAGTCCGTGATTCCTGATTTTCTTTCTACGCTACAGCACTACTTTCACCTAGTTTTAAAAGAACATTTTTCCAACCACATTTTGAAGACTATTTGACTTTTCAACTTGTCTATAGACATTTGAGGCACTCTGTTTTCAATAGCTTTACTGTGGGTGCAAATGAATATTCGTCAGTAGCGCTACTCAACCCAGTGCATAGGAAATGCGACACGTTTCAGGGATATAAAGAAAATATCAGTAAAACAACTCTTCAAATACGATTCAGACCTGAACATTCCATTCCCAGTTCGATATTATCTGATCATGACTAACTATTGCATCGAGCAAGCAGGCTCCCGGAAAACAGAAAATATGACGCAGAAAAACACCCTTTGCGCCATCGTTTATTTGTTTGTATTTTCTCTTTCTCTCTTGTCTTTTATTTCTTTCTTTATCTGTTAATTTTTCTCGAATCTCTAATGCTGTGACATTTCATATGTTTACTCAGCGTCAAAACGTTGAAAGGGAAAACAGCCCAGAAGAGAGAGCCAACGGCAACGATTCCCCAAAAACGAATATGATGACGCACTCGTGGCTTGAGGATGTAACTCACTCGTCGTTACTGCTCGGAAACACTTGCAAAAAACCGAGAGAGAGAGAGAGAGAGAGAGAGAGAGAGAGAGAGACAGAAAGAGAGAGAAAGAGAGAGAAAGAGGAGAGACAGACAGAGAGAGAGAGAAAGAGAGAGAG
>NW_004797536.1:534873-536134 GCF_000002075.1 Aplysia californica | reverse complement strand
AAAATAAACATGTTTTTTTCCACCCGCAGGCGAGCTTGTTGATGGCCGTGTGCGGCGTCCGGTGATTTGGTTACGACCAGCTAACTGGAGTTAACAAGGGTGACCGTCGGGGGTGTTAATAGAGACCAAAGTGTCACGGTGATTGTCGAGGAGGCGAGGAAAGTCACGTGAGTTGTGTCAGGTGACACGTTTATTGGCAGAGGCTGGCCAACGAACGTTGTCCAGTCATTATAATGTATGCCCCCAGTATGGGCCCAAAGCGATAAGAGTCGGCAGAGAATGAAGTACAGAAAAGTGGAAAGACATGGAATAATGCAGAGAAAATTGCCCCAAAACAGGGTAAGGGGGTAAGAAGTAAGAGTTTGTCGGCAGCCTATACCCTGATCCTGGTCCAGGGTGAGAAAGGTGATGATGATGATGATGATGATGATGATGATGATGGGTTTAACACTAAGAGACTTCCATCTTCTTTAATGTTTGTGGGTTTTAACGTCGAATTTCGTTTGCTGTAGTAAAGAGAATCTAGAGGCACATCAGCACAATTAATAATTCATTTAGTGCTGGATAAAACTCAGAGACAGACAGACAGAAAAAGGCAGAGGACAAAAAAGAAGTAGGACCTGCAAGTGGCGCCATCCAACTACTTGCGTCAATTCCAGCCCAGTTGGTCCAAAGACTTTATTATACTCAAGATGGTGAGCTTCTTTTGTCTGGGCTTTCTACATCAATGTTACTGCACTCTCCCCAAGACCCGTATTTCCACAATCCGTACCTTGTCTAAGATCCCACAGTATACAAAGTTCGCGGCCTTCGAGTTGCACTCAAAACTCTTTTGTCTCTCCAACAATACTGTCTGAGGCAACAGCTGTAAGTGAACTCCGGGCGAGAAGGGAGAAAGCGAGTAAAACCAAGCAGTGCTGGCTGTTTCGTTTGAATAAGGATCTTTATAACTTTACTGTATACATTGAATGTAGGTGTTTTACGCCCATGTCGACACAATTTAGTCATTTAGAACGTCCGCTTTGGCCCTTCCTGTAAGGACCAATCTGGGTTGAGAGGGATACAACAGCCCTGTAAGAAGACGAAAATACCCGATAAGGATAAGAAGTCTCCTCAATTGGGAATCGAACTTCTGAGAGAGACGGCGAAGCGCCCAATAGCAACATCACAGATGAACAGACGACACGAGCACAAATAAACACACAAACACACACAAACACACACACACACACACACACACACACAAACACACACACACACA
>NW_004797536.1:533499-534729 GCF_000002075.1 Aplysia californica | reverse complement strand
ACACACACACACACACACACACACACACACACACACACAAACAAAACAAACATCCCCCCCATACACACACAAACGTCTGAAAACAAACAAATAACTAGTTATTCTGGGTTCTTCGGCTCCTCGAGCAAATGACAAAATGACAAAATTATCAGAAATCTTGCATATTATTTCCACAGAGCACTCCATGTGTTACAGAATGTCGTGTAGATGATCGCTGGCCTGACCTCTGACACACTACGTCAATCACAAACAGCGTTCGCACTCCCTGCCTTCCTTATTCCAGCACCGTTACGCCTAGTGCACACTGACAGCCAATCCAGTCATCCATCAGATTGAGTCGGAGGTCAGCCACATTTTCCCGTTTCCATTCAAGGAGGGAGCAAAAGTTATCATTTTGGCATGATACAATCGAGATCGACCCAGTTCGACTGTGGCCTTCGAAATCAAACACGTTTTAGGTTTAGAAAGAGTTTTACGGTACTTGCAACACAATAAGGTCATTGAAAGTGTCGGAGATTAGAGGTGTTGTAAGAGAATAACAAACACAAAGACAGGGGAGTGATAAAAACGATAGATATTTGATAGGAAAGAAGGAGCAAATAATACCAGAGCACCTGCCAATCACCCGAAAACGTGTTTGTTTTTCCAAGGTGGAGGGTAGAATCGATTTGTCTGTTGGCTTTTTTTTTATAGTTTGTTTGAGTAAAGAAAAGAACATTGACACCAAATTGTAGGTTGTGAAGGAAAATCTGTTCCGATCCGATGGGTCCGATTGGCAGTGTGCACATGGTATAGTAATCCAGCGCCGTTATCAGCGAAGGGATTAAAAATTTCCTGCAGCCTGCCTCCTCTCGCTCTAGCCTTGTCTCTCTCCAGTCCCTCTTGTTGTCGCCCTCTTCGGGCTCTTCTTGATAGAGAGAGAGTGAGAGAGAGATAGATAGAGGTGGAGTGAGAGGGAGAGAGAACAAGGTGGAGAGAGAATGAGAGTAAGAGAGAGGATGAGAGGCAGAGAGAGAATGAAAGGAGGGGGGGGGAGAGACTGGCAGACAGACAGGGACAGAGGAAAAGTGACAACACAGGGAGGGAAAGAGAGAGAGAGACAGACAGAGACAGGGGCAGATACACAGAGAGAGAGAGAGAGAGAGAGAATGAGAGAGAGAGAGAAAGAGAGAGAGAGAGAGAGAGAGAGAGAGAGAGGGGAGGGTGTAGCAGAACATATTCATGAAACAC
>NW_004797536.1:529135-532361 GCF_000002075.1 Aplysia californica | reverse complement strand
ACACCCAAACAGATAGATAAACACAACATTGCTTCCTTAGATACAAAATTCTATCTGACATTTTTGGCCGTTTTAAGTTACTAAGACCATGAGGCCAAAAAAACAAATGTTCTAACTGCATTATCAAAATCGTAAGATAACTCGGGAGTCGTTGTCCATATAGTCAAAGAATTGAATTCGAAAAACGTAGACATGTTACGAAACTCAAAAAACAACATTACGTCAAATTTCTCAAAACTAGTTACTATTCAGACAGAACTTTAGTAGCGCATTGGGCACGGCCTCTCTCCCCCCTTCCTCCCCCTTGCCCTTGACCACAGTCACTGTCCAGTCCACGCAACCTGTAGACAGTAGACTGTGACGTATGCGCGACCCCCCTGGTACGTGCACGAGGTGCGGGAGTTTCCGGGGTCAGAATCCGGCCAGCTGGGGAGAGACTACATTTCCGGGGCTTTGTGGTGTCCCTCCAAACTTTTAAAAAAGGAATAAACTGTAGAACGAAAAAAGGATGGACACATACACACAGAGATTATTTAGATCATTTTGGAGGCGGGCTGTTTTGACTCTGCCTGCCAAGGCTAACCCAGGGTGGGAGGGAATCCACAACATCCCAATAGACAAACGGAGATGCTCGATAAAAATCAATTATCACCACACGGGAATCGAACTCACGCCACATATTATGCAAAGACCTAACCACTACACTGCAGACACCATGTGCAGTGCCCCAAGATCAATCGGCTAGCAAAATAATTATTGTAACCATAGAGATATGGAATCAGGGAATCATTCGGTCCTTCCGATCTGAAAAGATCTTCTTTTATTCCTTTTTACCCCATGTATATGTTTCAACCATACTACAATGTACAACCATTATTTTTACCCCATGTATATGTTTCAACCATACCACAATGTATAACCATTATTTTTGTCCCAACCTACGAAATGCCAGCCCATCCATGGGCTAGCAGTGCGGTAAGCTCATTAAATAATTTATTTTTTAAATTTAAAATCCCGAAACTCAAATAAAAAAAGGACCTCTGCTCGAAGAAGCACCTGTACACGATGTACCGGTGTGTGTCTGAAGGGATTGTCACCTGAAGTTACTTTACGTCGAGCGCGCACCTCGCCCGTCAAACCCTCGTCTCAGACTCGGGACTCGTATCCATAAGGCCACCTCCATCAACAACATAAGCCGCCAGCCAGCACCGCCACCAACAGCCTTATGCCGCGCGCGTCAGTTGTCCGCTCCGCTCCGCTCTACTACGCCGCGACGCCACGCCACGCCGCCTTTCCCCGTCACAACAGTTTGACAAGACGTAGAGGCGTCTGTCCGCTCGCTCACTCGCTCGTTCGGGCCGGTGAAGCAAGGCGTACGTACCTCTCTCGGCCGGGCTTGCTGACGACGGGCTGGGAGCAGCGACAAACCAGTCAGTCACAGCCTGCGTACACTGTCCGTGTGTGTGTGTGTGTGGCGGCGTGTGTGTGTGTGTGCGCGTACAGTCACAGGACGACAGGGGCTGGGAGCGACGACGATACCTCGATACCCTCAATCACAGCCCAGCGCTTTCCTTCGCTCCTCGTGCGTTTTTAGAGCCACGAACGGATTCACATCAGCATCATTATTATTATCATCATCCATACTATTATTACGCTTCAGACGCCTCTACCATTCGCTGGAGGAATTTAGCCGGAGGATAAAAGTGGATCGTGTTTTTGTGATTTCGCACACTGTTGCTGGAAGAAAAGGATTCTTTCACCTTGCTGAGGGGTAGTTGAAACACCTCAAGGGGAGCCGTATCTGATTTCTGATCTGGATATTTTATCTTGTGATACATTCTTGGATTTACATCATCGTCTTCGTCATCGTCGTTCTTTTCGACAACTTAATTGTCGAATACGATCTTAAAAATATCGTATACATTACAAAAGTAAGCACTTTATTCATACACAAAATAAATAATGAAAGACAAATAGAGATTATATCTAGAGTTAATAGAAACTTAAATAATCGTTGACAGTAGAGAATTAAATGAAGTCATTTAGATTTCATGTTCTCTAAAGTGACACCATTTTCTTCCTCTACATTCGTACACGGACAAAACAAAAGACAAGAATAGATTATAGATTTAGAAAATAAACTTTGACAATAGAGAATTAGGTGCAGTCTTTTACAACTGATTTTAATGAAGTGGCCCCTTTCTATCACTGCATTTGTTCAAAGATAAAAATAAAAGAGAAAAAGAAATAAGTGAGTTACAACTTTGAAAAAGCATACGTATAAGAGAAATCCTTCTTTTATTTCACTGAGTCAGACTTTTTTACATTTCTTTTTTGTACATTTTATTAATTTATTAATTTATTTGTGAGGGTATTGATAATGTTCAGGTAAACACAGAAAATAAGAAGAAATACAACAAAATAGTATCATTATCTGTGGTATCGCTTCTCTGTCCAAATGTGTTACCGTAACACTACCAAAAAATAACAAGGGAGAGGGGTGTCTTGGGTTAATTATTCATGTACTTCACTCTGTCCACAAGAGAACAAACACAGGGAAGAGAGTGGTCTGACGACACTGTGTAAGGACATGCCATGTAAATTTTAATGTGTGTGCACTATTGGTAGACCACGGACATATCGCAAACATGCAGGTTTAGTCTGACGATAAACGTATCAAAGTCTAAAAATTTATTAAGTAGAAAAGACAGAGGGTTTAAAATGATCTGTGAAACAGCTCTAGAAATTAATGTTAATAATTATTATTACAAGTGTCATTTGGAAAATGTTCACTGACAGTCAAAGAGTGGAAACTTATTTCTTATAATTGAAACATCGTATCTCACAGTGCAAAATAACTTTAGATCTAGATGTAGACTTTCTTTTCACAAATATTCGCACATACATACATGATATTTATCATCATCATTCGTTCTCTTTTATCATTTTACAAGTGTACTTGGTTCCTCACTTCTGGTCTTTCTTCTATTTTCGTTTCTTCCCGTATTCCTTATCATTCGACACTGAAAAAATAGTATCAGAGAGCAGATATGGTTAGAGGGGAGATATTGGCTTAGAACTACCTGTGGGCTTCGAAAAACTTGAGTTTACATGTCACAGTTGACTTCGTTATAATAAATCTTCCATCACGGTTTCACTCTCATCAAAACACACACACACACACACACACACACACACACACACACACACACACACACTCTCTCTC